>NW_008333042.1:457254-463748 GCF_000622305.1 Nannospalax galili
TTGTACATCCATGTTTGTTGCTGCTTTTTTCACAATAGCTAAGAGATGGAAGCAACCTAAGTGTCGCTCAACTGATGAGTGGGTAATGAAAATGTGGTTCATTTATACATGGAGTTTTATTCAGCAGTAAAGAAAGATGAAATCATGAAATTTTCAGGTAAATGGATGGAATACTTTGTGAAGTAACAGATTCAGAAAAAAAATTATGTATGATCTCCCTCTTATGTGGATCCTAGCACCAAATCCTTATAAGTGAGCATGTATCTAGACATAACTTCAGGAAGCAGGATAATGAAAAAGAACCAGGGAGGTAAAGGAAAAGAAAGAATCTGAATGAGAAGAACAGTAAAAACAGGTGCTAACAATGGAGATATGGCTAAAAAGGGTGTAATTTTAAGGGGAGGTAGAGGGAGGGCTATTCAAGGAACCTTGAAGATAAAGGGAAAAAAGGAGCTCAAGAGAGGTGGGACCATAGGATATGGGTGTTAATAAGGGAGAAATGGGGAAAAAGGGGACATTTTAAATGGGGAAACCATGGTAGAATGGTTAGACAATGCAAGAGATAAATAATGCCTAGCTAGTTTTAAAAAACCAGAGGGAACCATATGAATTAAACAACCTACTGACAAATTATACATACAACTAGCTCAAGGAATATAATACATGTCTAGGCAAGGTTTATCTGAGAATGGTTGGTCTCTGCCCAAGCTTTATCTCCATAGCACATGGTAATTAAAAGTACTAGACTGGTGGAACTAACCTTCTTGGTTGGCTTATAGCCGTACTTTGAGACTTATACTAATTTGGTCAGAGGGACATAAAGGACAATTTTTGCTCCTTGCCCTCCTAGGTCGACTAAGTTCCAGGGGACTATGAGCATCTCTTAAAATCTCCTGTAACTGTGGCACATCACCTGTCCTCTTGATCAAGGAGGCCATGGAGACCCCACCAAATGGACTTGAACCAGTGTCCAGTCTACAAAGAGGAGGGTCCTCCACGCTTCCAAGGGAAGCCAGCCATGGTCCCGCAGGACCTTTGACTTATCTTCACATAGATGGAACTGGTAAAAGAAAGGAGCCAGGGGAATCCTCCCAAGCCCATGTTATTAGGGTTTCAAAACACAGCAGCCCTCCCTGTCTCCAACAGGGTCTCATGGACTTTGCAACTGAGAAAAGGGACCCAAGTTGATAAGCACCCTGGTCTTTGAAGTCAAGGGAGGCAGACTCTTCTAAAAGGCAGCCTGCATTTCCTTTGATCTCCGAAGACAAGATAAACAGATTCCACCTTTTAACCAGAGACTTCAGGAGCAGTTTTTCCCTTATCTTAAGAGGACAAAAAAATAAACACTTCCTAAGCCAGATGGAAAGGAGCCAGTTTTACAAGCCCAGCTTTTCCTGCCTCCACTGCCAAATTTTTTCCAAAAAAACTTCCCGCCTTCTGTCCCTGAAGCCCCCTTATAAAAGCCTCAGCTTACAATCCGTGGGCTGACATTTTCCCTTCCCCAAAGGGAACATGTCCCATTTGAAATAAAACGCTATCCCACTGAGAGTTTTATCTGTGTCTTGGTGCTTTTTCCTGATCAACTCTATCTGTTCTCTGGCTGCTTTCACCCTATCACATGTGACCCCTGAAGAAGAGATCCTCAAATGACCTTAAGAATAAAAATAAATTGGTTTATCTGGGCCAAGTGTATGGTCTTAAAAACCCAGAAGGAAAGTATAACCAAAGATTAAAGGGATCAATATAACTCTTTAAGTGTCCATATGTGTAGCTAAAAGCTATATAACAAGAAACAATGCTAGACAGGAGATACCTTCCTTTGAGTTGTTGGCTAGGGTGGCCCAGGAGACTCCCAGACAGTAACCCAACATAGAACTGGGAAAGCGAACAGCAGAACCCATTCTTATCTAAGGGAATGTTGGCAACTGACTGCTGCTAGATGAGGAAGTGCTGATCTTCCTAAAACAAGGAACTCTAAATAGAGGACTAGATTCAGTGGATGGACAAGCACTCAAGAATGGCTGGGGGCACTGACAACTCTGTGGACAGTAACAGGGATGACAGAGTATATGGGTTCCAGGGTGGTGAGGCGGGGAGACTATGGGAGGGTGCCATTTGGGATGTGGGTATATAAATGAATAAGATTATTTGGGATGTTCTGTATGAAATACACACAAAAAACCAACAAATAACAAAAATGAGTTATATTTGAGGAAGAAGCATAAATATTTGCTCCATGTTAATTAATAGAGGTGAAACACATTACCAGTGAAATCTACCTGATGATTTTATTTCCATGCTCAGGTGGATCTCAGAAAGTAACTGACCGTGTCTAGCAATAATCAGATAGAGATTAGAGATGCATGTGAAAACATCTGTTAGTAGCATTAAAAATTAGTGTTTCTGTATGAAACGGTATATTTTAAAATGAAATGAAGATCTTTTTAAAACGTTAAAACCTGTTCAATTTTATGTCTTATAGGGTTTACACTGAGTTCAATATTACATAACTATATTAATTCAAATGTGAACCTAAAAATTTACAGCCAATACTGAAAGAGATGCATCTTTGCTCTGGAAATTGTTATTGAATGTTTTAATGCTCTAATGAAATGTTTCTTCTAATGTGATTATTAAATAAATAATTTTTTAAAAGTCTTAGGGAGAATTAGACTGGAAGGAATATACTTCAATGTAATTAAAGCTATATAGAACACACCCCTGGCCAACATCATTCTAAATGTCATTCAACATCATTCTAAAAATAGGAAGCATTCCCATTAAATTCATGAACAAGACACAGATGTCCACTATCTCTATTTCTTTTTAATATAGTGCTTGGACTTCTTGTTAGAGCAATAATACAAGAGAGAAGGAAATTAAAGGAGTACTAATTTTCAAAGAAGAGATCAAATTATCCCCATTTGCAGATGATATGATATTATACCAAAGAGATACTGGTATCCACCAGAAAACTCCATAAATGATTAACACTTTCAGCAGAAAACTCCTAGAAATCATTAACACTTTCAGTAAAGAGGCAAGTTATAAAATGAATCTACAAAAATCTATATACCAATAGCAAGCATCCTGAGGAAGAGTACGTGGAAACCCTTCCACTCACAACAGCCTCAAAAATATCTAGGAATAAACTTGACCAAAGAAATTAAAGATCTTCACAATGAAAATTTTAAATCCTTGAAGAGATTGAGGAACACACCAAGAATGGGAGGGCCTCCCATGTTAATGGATTGAAAGAATTAATATTGTAAAAGTGATCTTCCTATATACCAAAACTCTATATAGACTCAGTGCAATCCCAATCAAAGTCCTCGTGACATTCTTCACAGAATTCGAAAAAATATCCCGCAATTCATAGAGAATCACAAAAGACCTTGGATTATCAAAGTAATCCTAAGCACAAAGAACAATCCTGGGAGAATTACCATACCAGATTGCAGAGCTATAGTTATAAAAACAGCATGGTAATGGCACACACACACACACACACACACACACACACAGATCAATGGAACATAATTGAAGACCCAAACATGGGTACATGCAATTTCACCCACCTGATATTTGACAAAGTTGCCAAGAACACACACTGGAAGAACGACAGCATCTTCAACAAATAGAATTGGCAGAATTGGATCTACACCCTTGAAAGAATGAAACTAGATCTTTATCTTTCACTATGCACAAAGTCAACCCAAATGGATCAGTATGAAACCTGAAACTCTGAAACTGTTAGAAAAAAAAACATAGGCAATAACGTACAAGATATAGGTTTAGGAAAGGACTTTTCTAAATCAGACCCCAGTTTCTCAGGCATTAAGGTCAAGAATCAACAAATGAAACCTCATTAAACTAAAAAGCTTCTGTACACCAGTAGAAAGAAGCAAAGAAGTCAAGAGAAAAACCACAGAGTGGATAAATTTTCACCAGCAACACATCTGACACAGGTTTAACATCCAGAATATAAAAAGAACTCAAAAAACAAGAAAAAGAAAAACAATTAAAAATGGACTATGGATTGGGATAGATAATTCTCAAAAAAGGAATAAAGATGTCTGAGAAACATCTAAAAAGTGTTCAACATCCTTAGTAATTAGATAAATGAAAACTAAATCCACTTTAAGATTTCACCTTACCCAGTCAGACTGTCTTAAGATAAAGAGAACAAATGATACCAAATGATGGAGAGGATGTGGGTGAAGGGGAATGCTCACTCACTGCTGGTGGGATTGCAAACTGTGCAATCACTATGAAAAGCAGTATGGAGAACTGTCAAAAAATTAGAAATGAACCTACCATATCACTACCGCTCCTTGGCATATACCCAAAGGCCTCATCCTATAGTAGAGGTACTTATATATCTATGTTTGTTGCTGCATTTTTCATAATAGCTAAGACTATTACTGACAAGTCAATAATGAAAATGTGGTACATTTAAAACAAGGAAGTTCTAATCAGCAATAAAGAAAGATACAATCATGAAAATTTCAGATAAATGAATGAAATCAGAAGATGTTTTACTAACTGAAGTAACTCAGACTCAGAAAAACAAATGAGTATGTTCTTCCTTATTTGTGGCTCCTAAGACCAAATCTTTATATGTGAATATATCCTCATGTAAATGTATGAGTCAGGAAGATGCAAAGGAACCAGGGAGCAAAGGAAAGAAGGAGCTTGAGAGAGAACAATAGGAGACAGATGTTGCCAAGGGTGAAATGGGAAAATGGGAGTATTTATATATGAGAGGGAGAGGGAGGGTTACATTAGATCTATGGAGGTAAAGGGAAGAAGGAGCTCAAGAGAGGCAGGACCATAGAAGACAGGTATTATCAAGGGTGAAATGGGGAAAATGGGAGTTCTTTAACTGGTGAGCGGAGAGGGATGGTTGAATAGGAAGGGGGTGGGAAGATAAATAGTGTCTAGCTGGTATATAAAACCAGAGGGAAATGTATTAATTAAAAAAAAATCCTACTGATAGCGCAGCCCTCCACGCTTTGACTCCCCAAGCCACATTCACCCTTCCATCTCGACCGCTGTTCTCTACTCCTAGTTTGGGTCCTGTGCCATTCCTAGTCTTGGGGCCCCAGACACCTGGGGAACCAATACAGCTTCCTGATCCTTTTCACCCAGAACAACTCAGTGGCTTTCTTGGGCCCCAGGAGCACCGCTTCTGGAACTGGCCCTGCCCTCACTTCTCTCTGCTTCCCGGGACCGGCCCACCGGCTAACTCTCCTAGCCTGCACTCCTATCCTCAGGCCTCTTGGGGTAAGTCTTCAGCCCAGCCCTCCGTGCCTTGACTCTGCCAGCCACATTCACCCTTCCATCTCCCCAGCTGCTCTCTACTAGTTTGGGCCCTGCGCCATTCCTAGTCTTGGATCCCCAGACACCTGGGGAACCAATACTCATTCCTGATCTTTTTCACCCAGACCAACTTAGTGCCTTCCCTGGGCCGTAGGCCTCTTGGGGTAAGTCTTCAGCCCAGCCCTCCGTGCCTTGACTCTGCCAGCCACATTCACCCTTCCATCTCCCCAGCTGCTCTCTACTAGTTTGGGCCCTGCGCCATTCCTAGTCTTGGATCCCCAGACACCTGGGGAACCAATACTCATTCCTGATCTTTTTCACCCAGACCAACTTAGTGCCTTCCCTGGGCCGTAGGAGCACTGCTTCTGGACCTGGCCCCGCCCTCACCTCCCTTTACTTCCCTGATCCTGCAACACCTGCTAGCCTCTTTCTGGGACTGACAGCCTCTTTCTGGGGCTCCGAGGCTTACCTTTCCTCTCCCTGATCCTTTGCATCCAGTACAACCCAGCTACTCAATCCACTCAGACCTAAGGAGAAAGTCTGAAAACTTCTGACCCACACTGGAATTGGGCCACTGCGGATCTCCTGAAGACAAAATCAATCCAGCCACGACAATATAAAATCAAAAGAGAGAACCAGAAGCTTAGAAGAACCAGCTCTTCATACCCAAAAAGTAAACCACAAAGACACATAAAGTTCAAGAAAAGAAGCAGAACTAAACTTGAAGGCCCGAGTATCACACAAGAGTCAGAAACTACAAAAGAAATTCACATGTCAAAATCACAGAGAAAAAATAATAACATGAAAAACCAAAATAACATATCCCCACCAAATACCAGTAATCCTCTAGAGGAGCACAATGAGAACCCCCTAGAGACAATGCAGGACATGGAACTCAAAAGAACAATGATGAATATGATAAAAGAATTCAGTGAATTTAAAGAACACACAAACAAGGTAATCATAGAGCTGAAGGAAGATAGGGATAAACTTCTGAATGAATTCAGAAAAGAGCTAGAAATATTGAAGAATACTCAGGCAGAAATAAAGAACGAAGTGAAACACTACTTAATCCAATTAGAAATGACAGGAGAAAGCATCACCAATAGGATGAATGAAATGGAAAACAGAGTATCAAGATTGGAAGATAAAGTGGACGAACTGGACCACTC
>NW_008333042.1:466288-466913 GCF_000622305.1 Nannospalax galili
AACAATATAATAATATATCTAAGGGACACCAAAAATTCCACGCGCAAACTCCTAGAAATTATTAACACATTCAGTAAAGCGGCAGGTTACAAAATTAACCTACAAAAGTCTATAGCCTTTCTATATACCAATGACAAGCAGTCAGAGAAAGAGCACAGGGAAACCCTCCCATTCGCAATAGCCACAAAAAATAAAATATCTTGGAATAAACACCTGACCAAAGACATTAAAGAGCTCTATAAGGAAAATTTTAACTCTTTAAAGAAAGAAATTGAGGAAGACATCAGAAGATGGAAGGACCTCCCATGCTCATGGATTGGAAGAATTAACATTTTGAAAATGACCATCCTACCAAGAGTCATATACTACCAAGAGTCATATATAGATTCAGTGCAATGCCAATCAAAATCCCCATGACATTTTTCACAGAATTGGAAAAAACTATCCTAACATTCATATGGAAGCATAAGTGACCCCGGAGAGCCAAAAGAACCATGAGAACTAAGAGCAATGCTGGGGGATTACTATACCAGATTTTAAGCTCTACTACAGAGCTATAGTCATAAAAACAATATGGTACTGGCACAAAAATAGACCCATAGACCAATGGAACAAAATTGAAGAC
>NW_008333042.1:467902-468340 GCF_000622305.1 Nannospalax galili
GGGAGCAAGGGTATTAGTAAGGAAGAAAGGGGGGGAAGTGGGGGCACCTTAAGTGGGAAAACCATGATAGAGGGGGGAGATGATACAAGAGAGAAACAATGCCTAGCTAGTCACGAAAACCAGAGTGAACCATATTATTCCTACAATCTACTGACAAATTATAGTTAACATATCAAGAAATGTATCTCTAGATAAGGTTTATTTGAGTCCAACCGGTCATTACCCAAGATTTATCTGCAGGACACACAGTAATTAAAAATGCCAGAATGGTGGAACTAACCTTCTTGGATATCTAACAGACATACCTTGAGATCTATACTAACTGGATCAGAGGGACACAAAGGACACTTTTTGCTCCTTGCCCTCCTAGGTCGATTAGTTCCCAGGGACTATGAGCATCTAGCAAAACGTCCTGTAATGGTGGTGGGTCATCTGACC
>NW_008333042.1:468643-469189 GCF_000622305.1 Nannospalax galili
GCCAATATAATTTCATAAGAGCATACATATATATAACTAAAAGTTACTTGACAAACAGCAAAGCCAGACAGGCGATACCTTCAGTCGAGTTGTTGGCCAGGATAGATAAAGGCCCTTCCAGACAGTAACCCAACATACTACTGGAAAAATGAAGAGCAGACCCCAATTCTATCCAAAGGAATACTAACAACGGATTGCCGTAGATGAGGAACAGCTGATCCTCCTGGAACAGGGACTTCTGTCTGACTAGATTTACCAGAAGGGCAGATAGTGGGGAATTGATGGGGGTGCTGACAGCACAGTGGACAGTGGCAGAGATAGCAGAGTATGGAGGCTCTAGTGGGAGAGGAAGGCTGTCTACCTGACAAGTTTGTATTCAGGCTAGGAGCTCAGAATGTGGGCGACTGTGAGACCAGTGATTCATGTACATAGAGATTAGAAATGTATGTGGAAACGTCTCAATGTCAATTGCCTTGGAATGAATTTTTCTCTATAAATCTGTGTGTTTTGACAATGAAGTGGAGATCTTTTTTAAACGTTGGAACC
>NW_008333042.1:469221-605287 GCF_000622305.1 Nannospalax galili
CTTTAAGAGTAAAAGATTGTATAAGCGTAATAATTCATCTGTAAACCTAAAAATGTACAGCCAATTTTGAAAGAGGTGTACCCTAGCTCAGAAAAATATTATTGAATCGGTTAATGCTGTTGTAATGAAATGCTTCTTCTAATTAAAAAAAAAAAAACACCCTACTAAATTGCATGTACAATATCTCTACAGGAGTACATGTGTATAGCTGAAGGCTATGTGACAAGAAACAGCGCCAGACAGAAGAAACCTCCCTTTGAATTGTTGGCTAGGGTAGTCCAAGAGACTCCCAAAATTACACAGGCTATTGCCACAGCCCTTGATTACCTACAAGAACTTGAAGGTAAGCCCCTATTGCTGAAGATAGGACATACTTTAGATACAGGATTTGGACCAATAGAGTTAGAGCTGTTCTGGAAGCCACTCCATGAAGGCTAGCTCTTATAGTTTTGGAGAACACTATGCAAGATGCTAAGGGAGAACGTCAGTCGAGGGTCCAACCCAAGTTTTAAGACCTAATAACCATAACAATGATCCTCACGGCAAACTACATTCAGGTAGTAGTGGCACTTTTATTTTGGGGGCAATCAACAGCTATCTATCCGAACTTAAATCCCACTAAATGGGAGGGAACTCATATAGGTACTATAAAGATAGGCAAAAACACATGGCTACAGAAGTCATAGACCTTAGAGAAAACCCTGTAGTTCTCACATCCCTAAATACAATTCCTTATACTTACAGGCAAGTATGCCAGTTACCACTCATCAAAGAAGTTTTTGCAGCAGATGGAGACTTACAGAACTCCACAAGTGGTCACATACAGAGATTAAGAGTCTGTGAAATGCCTAACCTTAAGTGAGACATCTATAATGTAACTTCTATACCTAAGGTTCACGAAACATAGTGGAACTAGGGGTAGAAAGAATAGTAATGCATCTCTCAAGTCTCATCAACGAAGCTCCTTCATGAAATATAGGGCAATGAACACAAAGGGCCACAAATGGCTAAAGTATAGAGAATAGAAGTCTTCAGAGTGTGAGTCATTAGACAGGACTCCTATATTAATCTTCACAGACCCAGGGCTCAGGGACCATTGAGGAAGAGGGGCAGAAGATTGTAAGAGCCAGAGGAAGAGGTACAAGACCATATGGAAATAGAGTCTTACAGACTCCTAGGACTTTGCTCATATGAACTTACAGCAATGGTGACAGCATGCACAAGACCCATGCAGACTCAAGCAGACAACCAGCATAAAATTGGGGAAATGGTCAGCAGGCCTTAATCTTAGCCAAATAATTATTGGGCATCTGATTACTGCTGGGTAAGGGACAACTGATCTTTAACAGAGTTACTCTAGATAGACGGACTAGACCCCAGTGGATCAACTTTTACTGAGGGAAAGCTGAAGACACTATCTTGACTTGATAGGCTTTAGTACAAATGACATAATGCATGAAGTTCAGTGTAGGGATTATGGGAGGTGCCAATGAGGAAGGAGATATAGAGATGATAAAGATGTGTATGAAATTCACAAAATTTCAATAAAAATATACAAAAAATAAAGTTAAGACATGGGCCTCCCTTTGCAATGCTCTTCATTCAAAGGTCACCATCCATCACTGAAGGTGTTGTGAGATCTTACACTCCAATGGGAGATGTTCTCTGACAGAGGTATTTAACATTGTTTGTACTGTGGAACCTACCAAAATCCCATTTACCTTAAAAAGTTAGTTATGCTTATTTTAATGCTTCTGTCTGTTTATGTAGAATGTCCAATCTCTTGGCAAATTTCATTTTTTCTTTCAAAAGAACATAATCTGGAAATATTAATATTTCAAAGATACACATACTTATGCCTACTTAGTAGCCAGAAGTACAATGATGGAGAGATACTTGCTTTGCCTTCATATACTGTCTTAGTTTGTTTCTTCATTGCTGTGACAAAATACTCTGACCACTACCAACTTGGGGAGGAAAGGGTTTATTTAGCTTACATATCCTGGGTCACAGTTAATCCAGGAGCCTAAGGTAGGAACACAGGGCAGGAACCTGAAAGCAGGAGCTGGAGCACAGGCCATGGAGGAAAGCTGCTTACTGGCTTGCTCCCTTGGCCCCTGCTCAGCCTGCTTTCTTATGTAACACAGGCCCACCTGCCCAGGGGTGGCACCAGCCACAGTAGGCTGGGCCCTCCCACATCACTCATCAAGAAGATGCCCCTCAGACATGGCCACAGGCCAGTCCAATAGAGGAAATTCCCAAATTGAGGCTCCCTCAACCCAGGTGTGTCAAGTTGACACTAAAGCTGTCCAGCACACATAACTTTTCACTACAAAGAACATGTTTTGGGTACAATAAAAACAAGGAAACTAGGATTCATAAAATGTGATTAGTTTAAATTCCATTAACTATAATTTAAGTGAGCCATCTTTCCTGAATAAGCCTCCCTGTGGAGGAGGCTAGCATTTCTCACTTTTTGTTGTTGTCATAGCAGGATAAGGGTAGCAGTGAGCAGTTGTAAATTTCATCTGGAACTGTTAATCTACAGTTACTAAAAGATGGGTGCAGTCTTTTGGCATTAACAGACTACGTAATTCAAGATTTTGTTGTAAGGTCCTGTAATTAATTGTTTAGATGCTACATTTTCATTTGTCACTTCTCTTTTTTCTAGCAGAAAATAATGTTGAGCAAAAATTGAAAAAAAGGCTTATTAACAAAGCCTTGGTTTTGATACACAATGCTTCAGATAATTGCCTAATTTTCTCTCCAGAAATGTTCTTTTTCCAATTTTCTTTAAATTATTTTGATTAAATCTAGAACCAACCCTCAATGGATACATTCACAGCTCATAGCCCTGGGTACTAATAGCAGCTTGTTAAATCTGTTCAGTCACTGGTTGCAGATAAAACTCTGTACTTGTGAATCCAAGTTACCAAATCAATGTTCCTATAAAAGATCCTGTAAAACACAGATGGAATTAAATATCTGTGCAAACACAATGTCTTTCAGTCATTTTATTTGGAAGTAGTTTCTCTTACAGGAAAAGGGAAGAAATGGAGAAAATTTACTGGTGGAAGACAATTATTGATGTAAAAAATGATGACGTTGATGAAAAAATGAAGATATCCACACACCACTAAAATCCATTTGAAGCCACTCAAAAATCCAAATGAATCTTGAGCCAAATTGTAGAGAAGGTAGCATTGTACCTTCTAAAGTTGAAGCATATTGAACAGCTGTAGTAATCAAAATAGTATGGGCCCTGGCGTGAAAAGAGACACATAGAACAATGGAACAGAAAAGAGAGCCTAGAACATGACCTATAACTGATTGATTTTCAACAGAGGAGCTAACTCCGTTCAGTGGTGAAAGGATATACTATTCAATTAGTACTGCTTAGAAAGTTTAATATCCATATACAGAAGAACGAATGTAGACTCATATCTCACACATATATAGAATCAAATCAAAATGAATTAAAGATGTAAGATAAGACAAAACTATTAGAAGAAAACATAGAAGTGATTTGGGATATAAAGTCCTTTAAAAATTTTTTAAAATAAAAGCATGGAAATACATGAAACAAGAGCAAAGCAAACAAATGGGACTATGTCAAAGTATGAAGTTTCTCATAGGAGAGAGGAAAAGGATAATCAACAGTCTGTGGAAGGTGAAAGTCTGGGGGTAATGTCCAGAATATATGAGAAAGTGCAGACGTATAGCAATATATGCATATATATGATGAAAAATGAGTTTTAGACAAAGTAAAAAGGTCTTCCCAACAACATACAAATGGCCAATTGACATATGTGGAAATGTTCAACATCACTAATCACGTAAATCTCCATGACTTGTCATCTCAGTCAAGTTAGAGAAAATATTATAGAAAATGGCACTCTGTTGACAAATATATGGAGGAAAAGGCACCTTTTCATATTGCTGCAAATGTGAACTAGTAAAGAAGTAATGAGGATGTTCCTCAAGATACTCAAGATTCAGCAACCTTGGGATAGAGAGAAAGCTCAGTTAGGAAGCTGTCTTAAAGCCTGAGGACCTGAATTTGATATCCAGAATCCACATAGCAAAGGAGCTTGCTGGCCAGCCAGCCTAGGGTGTGTTGTCAACTATGACTGATGAGAGACCATGTCTTAATAAACAAGATGGATGGCTCTGAGAAAAAACACTATGGGTTGACCTGTAAACTCCACACACATGCACACATATGTCCAGGTGCACCCATGTAGACATGTTCACCCTCACATACATTGAACACTCTGTCACACACGCAATGTGAAAAAAATCCATTAATCACAATATTGGGCATATATTCAAAGGAAATGAAACAATACATTTCAAAGAGCTGTCAGCACTTCCATGTTTTTTGCATCATTATTCATAATAGTCAAAATATAGATGCTATCTAAGTGGCTGTCAGTTAATAAGTGGATAAACAATTGTAGCATATCCACATCTTCAAATACTCTTCATGCACCAAAAAATGAAACTCAGGACTGGGGAGGTGTTTCAGCAGTAAGAGCACTGGTTGCTCTTGCAGAGGACTTTGGTTCCATTCCCAACATCCATATGGCAGCTAACAACTGTCTGTAACTCCAGTTCCAGGGGATCCAAAGCCCTCTTCTCACCTCCATGGGCACTGAATGACACAGATGCACTTACATACATGCAGGCAATATACTCGTACAAATAAAATAAAAAGAATAAATAAAATATTAAAAAATGAAACCCTGCCATTTGCACTTATCTGAATGGAGCTGAGTTATGCTACTTGAAATAAAGGAGGCATAGAGAGAAAGAAACCATGTCTTGTCCTTCATCTGTAACATCTAAAATAGTTTCATAAAACTTTAGACTAGAATAGTAATTATGAAAAATAGAAAGGAGGAGAGAAAGGAGAGATAGAGTAAAGCTGACCAGTATGTACAAAAGGGTGCATAAGTTGGAGAAAACTCTTAGTGTGCTGGTGCATTTTACATTCTCTACAGAAAACAAAAATATGTTACAAATTCAAAGAAGCCAAAAGGAAAGATTTGAATGTTTCACTGAAGTGAAATGACACATAGTTGAGGTGACAAATTCTAGATTTGAATAATATATAGTATATACATGTATCAAAACATCACATGAAAGTTCATAAATACATATAATATGTCAATAACAGGTAAATAAGCAAATAGTTTCTCTGTCTAGTCTGGTGGCTTGTGGATTAGAGTATTAGCTGTGAAAGCATGAAGACCTGACTTTGAATCCCTGGAAACCAAGTAAAATGGTCATGTGCTCCTGGAACTACAGCCTTGTGAAATACAGAGACAGGAGCATGGTTGCAGCTGCTGTCGCCATTGTATCTCCAGATTCAATGAGAGAACCTACCTCCAAAAAATAACCCAGAAATACCTGACATATTCTTCTGGCACTTGTACCCAAACCCACACATTCACGTGCACACACACCAAAAACATACCACGAAACACATCACACATATCTATCACACACAGACACATACACACACCACACACCTACCACATACACACATCTCACACACACATCACATACACCATACACCTACTACATACACCATACCCTCCCACAACCCACCCTCTACATGCCACACACACCTACCACATAAATCATACACACCTATAATACATGCACATACACACTACTACACACACGTCACAGAACAACACACACCACACATACCACACACCACACATACCACACACATCACATACCATACATATCACATACCTGTCACAAACACATACATGCCATGCCACACATCCACACACATATCATACACACATATATGTACTGCATACATATTCACACACATATACTGTATACATGTTCACATACACAACAAACATGCACATACATTCATACACACAAACTAACAACACACTCATACACATAATTCCTAACCTTGGTAACTGTAAGCCTTAAAGATCAATGCATTATTCATTCAACAAAAGAATGAGCAAAGAGCAAGCTGTCTTGGTTAAAAAATTAGAAATTCATGCATATGAAAATATTCAGAGCAGGGGCAGCCTTGGGGCAATGGTTACCAACAACACAATTTGCCATGTAAACTAATGTGTTTTTCGATAGAGATTTTTAGGTAAATTATGTAGCTATTTCCCAGATGAACTTCTGCTTGATTTTTAAAAAGCATAGGAATAGTTATGTTTATTATCTTAATTATTTTAAATTCTTCTCTCAACCCAAGTGTGGAATCTGTGACCACAAACTAGATAAGTAGAAATGGCTCCCCATTAAACTCCCTACTTGGTGGTGCTTTTAAGGACACATTGTTCTTAAGTTTGAAGGGAGCAAAGTTACTGTGCTATTGAAATCCCAGGGACTTTACTGCTTCTCCAAGCTTATGTAGCACCTCAGACATCCAGGAAATCTCATATAATTCCAAGTATTTCCAGGTATTTCTGGGTCTTACAAGATGGTCAGCCAAGGGCATGATGGATGCTTAATCAATTGAACCACTCTTCTCCACAAAACCAATCTGCTGGTCATGGGGCTTTTCATGTGCACCTTTGGGCATCATTAAGGGTGCACTATGGGAATATTCACACTCTCAGGGTGTTGATGTGGTCTACACCAAAGTGCAGAAAGCACTCAGTAACCTTACCATACAGAGACCAGAAAAGACCTCAGGGCCTAGAGTCTCAAGTTTCTGATGACATGTTGGAAGCCAAATACTATGCTGATTGCTGTGTTTTTCAGTTCCCTGATTACCTTTTCTTATTCCCAATCCTCTTTCAGAAACCTTCTTACAGAACGCCCATTCCCGCAAGTTAATCAACACAAATCATACTTAAAGAACCCTAATGGCAGCAGTCTTCACATTTGGATGCAGTAATTTCCACAAACCAATTCCCTGATATGCATATACCACTCTCCTGAGCAAATGAAGTGAATTTTTCTGTCCAAAGAAAAACAGCTTTAGAAAACCATTGAAAACAGCTATCAAAAATCGATCATGAGTTTCCAAGAGTTCTAATTGTCTACTTCTGCCACCAGAGAAGCCTGTTCTGTGAATAGCTGGCAATTCCATTGATGCTAGTTTTTTAAAACTATTCAGTAAAAGCAAATGAATAAAAGCAAAAAGCAAAAGGTAATGTAATAGATATTACCAAATTTAAACTTACTTATCCTTTTAAAATTTTAAAGTATTTTATTTATTGCTTTTATTTTATATGTAGGAGTGTTTGCCTGCATCTGTGGGAAAGTGCATTTGTGTCATACAACACTTGCAGAGGTCAGAAGAAGGCATTGGATCCACTGTAACTGGATTTAGAGTGGCTGATAGCTGCTATGTGGGTGCTAGGATACAAAACTGGGTCTTCTGCAAAAGTGGTCAGGGCTCTTAAACCACTGAGCCATCTCTCCAGCCCCTAAATTTACTTATTCAAAGACTTAAAAGATTTGGTTCTTTATCCAAATTTTTTGTTATATATATATTGTCATTTCGTACTGTGCAAAAGCATTGAACACGAGCAGACTGCCAGAGACTGATGAGTTCTGGCCTCCTTCTGACCTCCCTCTGGCAGACAGACTGAGAATGCAGGGAACTGCCTGAGAGCCCCCAATCCTGCCCCCTCGTGGTGGTGAGCTTCCCCTAATTGCACCATACCCATCCCCCTACCTGAGATTTTGTGAGGCCCCTCCCAAGGCCCCAGAACAGATCTGGCTTTGGTAGGCTAAGGCTGAGATCCTAGCAGACAGTCTGAGAGGGTGGGTTCTGACCTCCATTGGTGGAGCAGCTCTGATTTCAGCAGACCACCAGAAAGTGGTGAGATATGGCCTCCCTATGACAGAGGGCCTGAGAATGCAGGGGACTGCTTGAGACTCCAATGGATACTGCCTCCACGTGGTGAAGGAAGTCTTACTGTACCTGACTGGAACCTGAATAGGGCTTCTGTGGGTACTCCTGAATAGCTGATCTGAAGCCATCAGTTCCCTGCAAATTAAACCTGAGAGAACCTGAACCCTATACCAACCAGCTTTACATAACAAATAAAGGATCTAGGCACCCTGATAATACAAAAAGAATACTTCAACTTAATTCTCATATCAGAATCATAAACAACAAAAGAAATTCACATGTGAAAATCACAATGAAAAATAATAAAATGGAAAGCCAAAACACTATGTCCCCACCAAACTCCATGAACCCTGTAGAAGAGTTCTACAAGGAGAACCCCCTAGAGATAATCCAGGACACTGAACTTAAAAGAACAATCATAAACACAATCAAGGAATTCAACGAATTTAAAGAACACATGCACAAACAAATCAAAGAACTAAAAGAGGATAGGGATAAACTTCTGAATGAATTCACAAAAGAGATGGAAACATTGAAGAAAACAATGAAGAGCAATGAAGAGGAAAGTGCAAAACTCAATAAGCCAACTTGAAACAACAGGGGAAATCCTCACCACTAGAATGAATGAAATGGAAAACAGAATATCAACACTGGAGGATAAAGTTGAAGAATTGGACCACTGAAGCAAAGATTATAGAAAATTTTTAAAAAAACACAGGAATGGAATATGCAAGTGGAGTGGGACACCATGAAAAGACAAAATCTACATATCATAGGAATAGAGGAAGGAGAAGAATTTTAGGTTAATGGTGCTGACCAGATCTTAAACAGGATTGTAGAAGAGAATTTCCTGAAATTAAGGAATGACATCCCTATAAAAATATAGGAAGCACATAGAAAATTAAGTAGACAAGACCAGAAAAAAAACTCCCCACAGCATATCATAGTAAAAACACTAAATGTAGAGACCAAAGAGAGAAAGCAGCAAAAGAAAAACAAATCACATACAAAGGAAAGCCCATCAGAATTAGAGCTGACTTATCAATGAAAGCTATGAAACCCAGAAGAGCCTGGACCAAGGTATTTCCAGTGCTAAATGACAATAGATGCCATCCCAGAATCTTTGCCCAGCAAAAATATCTATTACACTTGAGGAGGAAAGAAAAATCTTCCATGACATGAACAGCCTGAAAGAACTGTATCCACAAAACCAGGCCTTCAAAGAATACTTGAAGCAATACAGAGAGCAGAGAGAGAAACAACTATACCCCAAGGGCAATGAAAGAAAATAAATAAAGGTATAATCTAGTAAACACAAAATTAGACAGAGAACAAAAACAGCAATCAAAATTATGGCAATAAATACACATCCTTCAATAATAACCTTAAATATCAATGGAATTAACTCCCCAGTTAAAAGACTCAGGCTAAGTGAATGGATTAAGAAAGAAACTCCACCTCTTTCCTGTCTTCAAGAAACCCATCTGTGTTCCAAGGGGCCTGATTCCCCTGAAGAGCAGGACTTGGTGTGGAGAATTTACTGTGGAGAGTTAGCTTCTGAGGGTGGGGCTTTTGGTGCCATCTTGGATGAGAAGCCAAGCATGGTGAAAAAGAATGGCCCTAGTGTCTCGCTCGCATGGATGTGAGAGGGGGTATTTTCTGAACTGGGGCAAGACCACATCCCAACAAGGCATGGGAGAAAGCTAATGGTGCCTGTGGGTGGGGCATGGCCTGGTATCAGGTGTTCCTTTCTTTGTAAGTCTCTCCCCCTCTAAAAAGATATAAACTATGAAAAATTCAGATAAAGATAGATTATGTGGTTTGTCTAATAGTGCCAGGGGAAAGGGATCCTAGAAAGCTCAGGCAACACCAACTCGTCTTCAAAGACAAGCACTACCTTAAGGTACAAGGATGGAAAAGAATATTCCAAGCAAATCGCACTAAGAAACAGACAGTGGTTGCAATTCTAATATCTGACAAAATAGACTTCAAAGTAAAACTAATCAGAAGAGATAAGGAGGGTCACTTAATTCTGATCAAAGGAACAGTTAACCAAGATGATATTACAATCCTTGATATATATACACCAAACTCTGGTGCACAATAGAAGAAAGACAGCATCTTCAGCAAATGGTGTTGGCAAAACTGGATCTCCACCTGTAGAAGAATGAAGCTAGATCCTTTTCTTTCATTTTGCACAAAAGTCAACTCCAAATGGATCAGAGACCTCAATGTGAAACTGGAAACCCTGAAACTATTAGAAGAAAATGTTGGCAGTAACTTGTAAGATATAGGTGTAGGAAAGGATTTTCTAAATTGGACAGAAGTTGCACAGGAATTAAGGTCAGCAGTCAACAAGTGGGGCCTCATTAAACTAAAAACCTTCTTCTGTACAGCAAAAGAAAGAGTCAAAAAAGTGAAGAGAACACCCACACAATGGGAAAAAAATCATCACCAGTGACACATCTGGCAGAGGGTTACCATCCAGAATATATAAAGAACACAAAAAACAAAGAATCAAGAAACCAAATGACCCAGTGAAGCGATTGCTAAAGGTCTAAACAGAGAGTTCTCAGAGGAAGAAATAAAGATGGCTAAGAAACATCTCAAAAACTCTTCAACATCACTAGTAATTAGGGAAATGCTAATTAAAACCACCCTAAAGTATCACCTTACCCCAATCAGACTGGCTAGGATCAAGAGAACAAATGGTACCAAATGCTGGTGAGGATGTAGAGAAAGGGGAATGCTCACTCACTGCTGGTGGGATTGCAAACTTGTGCAACCTCTATAGAAAACAGCATGGAGAACTCATAAAAAACTAAAAATGAACCTACCATATGACCTGGTTATACCACTCCTTGGCATATACCCAAAGGACTCATCCTATTGTAGAGACACTTGTACAGCCATGTTTGTTGCTGCTCTTTTCACAATAGCTAAGTGATGGAAACAACCTAAGTGCTCCTCAACTGACGAGTGGTTAACAAAAATGTGGTATATTTACACAATGCAGTTCTATTCAGCAGTAAAGAAAGATGAAATAATGAAATCTACAGGTAAATGAGTGGATCTAGAAACTGTTATACTAAATGAAGTAATGCACACTCAGACAAACAAACGATGTATGTTCTCCCTCATATGTGGATCCTTGCACCAAATCCTTTTAAATTCCAGGTTCTTTTAATGAGATGATGCTATACAGCAGTCTCTTCTGCACGAAATAACTATTGTCATCACTACTTCAGCTGAGCCTGATCCCTAAACATCGTCACAATTGGGCTTGTTGATGGTTGTGTTCATTTATTAGAGGGCCAAGCAGGGTCATTGGACCCTCAGCGGGTTATCCAGCCACTCTTCCTAGCCAACTGTATGTAATTTTACCCTAATCACACATGGCCTCCTGGATTTGGGGAGGGCTAAAGTATGCATTCTGGGGAGGGCTAGGAAGAGAAGGCATGACCCATGTTGGGTAAAGGCTTTCCAGTGTACATACCCTCAGGTCATACATACCCTCAGTTATCTGGAAGCCTTTCAGAGGGAACTGACACTGAATCTATCCATTTCAACGGCTATCAAAATACCTGAAAGTGAATCCTGAATCCACCAGAGTCCAGCCTTGGAAGACAAAAGAAAAATGAGGAGAAACCCAATAGCGGGATGCTTTTGGAAGACCTTGTCACGAAATTCCAGTGGACTGTCATGAAAATTTGAAAATTACCCTGTTCTGACTTTTTTCTAGTACCCTGTCTAGAACTTGTAATGCTAATTACTCTTGCCTTTACTTCTCCTTCACATCTCCTATTCATGATTCAAGGACTTTCTTTTCCCCTTAGAGACAAGAGTTATGCAGTTTGGGAGTCTTTTAGATAGACCCACTGAAGGGGTACTCCAATTGCCTCACCCTGTATACCCGTTCAGCATGGAAGAAGTCAGAGCAGTCCCTATTGGCAACTTGGGTCACCTCTTCAGAGGAAGTTGTGATAAAAATAGGAGGTAGGAATTGGCTAGGCAGTTAGGGTAAAAAGGCCTCTTAGCAACATACTCTGTTCCAAAAATGTCAAAAATATTTGGGAGCTTTTATGTAATCCTTAAAATATTTTAGGGTTACCTCTTCAAAGAGAGGGATGTTAGAGTCAAAAGCCCCATAAAAATAATAAATCAAAGAAGAAGAAACAGTACATGAAGTTATCAGAAAAAAGTGATGGGGAGATATAGAGGAGTTGGAGAGGAGGCAGTGAGCATGGATTTGAGCAAAACACCTTATATGCTTATATAAAATTCTCAATAAATTATTTATTTAAAAAAACATTGAACATTAAATATTTTGCGAGATCTACATTTAAATTTTACCTAATTAATATGCATGTAGGAATTCTATTATGTTTTATTTTTTAGTATATTATGGAAAAATGATAATAATTCACAAATTTTGTAATTATTGGATGTGTGAATCTTGAATACAGCATGTGTGATTCACTCCTAAATGTTTTCCCCAGAGGAGGAATGGGAAGGGCTATGATTCCTCAGAGGTCTGGACTTTGATAAAATATATTGCAACTGCTACTTTTTGTAGGTTTATAAAAATAGAAATATTTTTGAAATTTTGGACCTTTCTTTCCTGTTACCTCTTCACTTTAAAATAATAATGTTGTTTGCTTGTTTTTTTTTTTTTAATATATGAGAGGACTAGCTGTCACAAGGACCGATAAAGCTAGATTATGATTATGAGGTCAGTTTAAGCGAGAAATTGTATTACTGCTGGAATTGTTTGTCTACTGACCTTGAAGTATTGAACAGGCTGGTTCTATAAACAGATGACTTACAAACAAGGCAGATTTCAGCCTCTCCAATTCAGAAATGTCTCATTGACTTTCATATTGTATTTTCAAGGTGTGAAGTTAAAAAAAAAGAAAACTTTACTGAATCTTTTAAGGTTAACTGAGTTTCTTACGGATACGGAGCCAGTATGAGTTAAAATGATCTTAAGTCCAAGTCCTTAAAGTTGAGTTTTGTGCACATTCCACACAGTGCAGCTGTGTAACATTAATTATTAGAGTTTGTGAACTGAGAGTTTATTATGATAATTAGTTATTATCAATTCTATTAAATAGAACTTATCTTTGATATAAAAAGTACTGATTTAGCAGTCCTTAATCTTTGATTTACCTCATTTCATAAAAATTTTTAGGAAAATATTTCATCTAAATAATTTTAGTAAGTTGATATAAAACCATGTGTTTTTAAAATTTATTTCTTTGAAATCGGTTTACCTTGAAAACATACTACATTACTTATGGTGCTGTATACAGTTTTAACAAGTGATTAGCTAATATATTTCATAATGATTTGTAATGTTCCTATTTGATAGACTAGACATGGTCACCAGTTTATTTAGGACCTGTTGCCACACATTAGCTTATTCCTTTATTTAGTTGTTAAAATTCACTTTTGATTGTTTTAGTGCCATAACAAACAAGGAAATATATACTAAGTAAATTAAATTGTTCATCAAGGATTTACTAATGGGATATTGACTGATATTTCTTTCATCCATCACCTGACAGCAAGGTGTTGATTATTGTTCAATGAATAATTCTCAGATTGTCCCACACTTACCAAAAGCTGTTTTTAAGGTATTCTTGCATAGCATTCATTTTCAGTTGTCAATCACAGTGCTCAATGGCAGTTAAAGAATGATTCTATTTTTTTAAACATAGAAAACAATATAAAAAGACATATTTAACATACTTAAGGCATGCTATTAGCTTCTACATTGCTCAGCAATTTCCATCAGAATATGTTCTTTTGACATTAGCATGGCGGCTCATGGATAGGAAATACTGACATCAAATTGAATAAACTACTTCCTATAATGATAACTTCACCTAAGTGTTACCCTAAGAAGATAAATTTCCTTCTAAAATTGAGGTATTTTACATTATCAGGCTGTATTTTCCCTCTATATTCAGGGCTGTATTGATCCCCACTGATTCTGTTGCAAGTGTGAGAGAGCTGAGGTTGGCCAAGAGTCTAGGTTCTTCACAGAAGTGTTAAATAGTTGAATGCCCAGGGTTGAAGGAATTAGAAACTCAGAAAAAGTGAAAATAGATGCTTAGTGGGGCAGAAAGTAAAGAGCAGGGGAAGACTGGGGATTCCATGTCCAGTAGCCATCAAATGACTCCTGTCCCTGGGTCCTTTAATCATTTGATCTCTTTCCTAGCTAACTTTCTATTGCTGTGATAAATCACTGACCTAAAGCAGGGGAGGAAATGGTCTATTTCATCTTACTCATCCAAGGTAGTCTACCTTTCAAGGATGTCAGAGCAGGAAATCAAGGCAGGTACCTGCAGGCAGGGACTGAAGCAGAAACCACCATGGAGGAATGCTGCTTACTGGCTCACTCTACCCTGTTGTCAAACTGCTTTGTTATACAACTCAATACTGCACCGGGGATAGCACTGCCCCTGCCCACAATGGCCTTGCCCTCTCACATCACTTAACAATCAAGCAAAGGTCTCACAAACAAGCTAGTAGTTCAGTGGGATAGAGGTAATTCTCCATTTGAGGCTCCCTCTTCCCAGGTGTGACAAGTTGGCAGCTGAAGCCGTCTAGCACAATCCCCTCTCTCCACATTTTATCAGCCTGACAGGGTCTGATGGAGAGAACAAAGACAAGTGACCTTGTGTGATGGATGGCCTTGTCATACAAATAGTCTTATATTTGGTGAATGACTTTGTAAGCGACATTCCAGCCATTTTGGTGGGAATGCTGTCTCTTTTCCACCTTTGACTTCTTGCGTTCCCTAGCTATCTCCTAATGGTCCCTATAACTCTGAATAATACTTACATATCACAGTATTTTGCAACAAATATAACTGTCCCTCTACCAAGGTATAGTTGAAAATGCATAGCTTGTTAATTTTATTAAATTACATTATTGTTATTTTTCAGAAGAAAAGCAAAGTTACCCCTTATTGATAGTTTTACTTTTTTTATTAGAGATAGTTTTATGGTCAAGTGTAACTATAACACACATTAATTATATTCCAAAGGATATAATTGTAAAATGTATTAAATTTTGTAAAACAGTTGAAATATCACAGTTAAAATATGGGATATCTGTGGCTTAAACATTACTTTGGAAGAATGCTACAATATTTAGATATGTTTATAAGAGTATGTATTATTCTGAATTATATAAGCATCTTTATATATATATATAAGCTTGCTGCTAAAATTATAGAAAAAGTTTTGATTATTTGACTATTACATAAGTTTACTGGATAACTTTAGTTGCCAACTTGACACACCTGGGCAGAGGGAGACTCAGTGGGGAATTGATTCCATTGGACTGGGCTGTGGGAATGTCTGTGGGGTATTTTCTTGATTTTTGAGTGACGTGGGAAGACCCAGCCCACTATGGGCAGTGCCACCCCTGGGCAGGTTGTTTTGTGTTGTATAAGAAAGCAGGCTGAGCACAGGCTAGGGGAGCAAGCCAGTAAGCAGTGTTCCTCCATGGCCTGTGCTTCAGCTTCTGCCTTCAGGTTCCTGCCTGGCATTCCTACTTGGATTCCCTGATGAACTGTTGGGAGATGTAAGCTGAATAAACCCTTTCCTACCTAGATTGGTATTAGTCAGAGTGTTTTGCCACAGCAATTGTAAGAGAACTAGAACAAAAAGTATTTGTAAGATAGTCCCAATGAAATTTCTCAATATCAAAGAATTTGAATTTAAGTCTAGAGAGCAAATTTCTGTCCACAAATTTCATCACTGAGTGAAGAAGAATATGGCAGTCTTTATGTATAGAAATTACCTTCTTCAGAATTAATCTCAGCATTTGAAATGGAAAAGCTCTGAAAACGCTGCCAATAATACAATATTAGAAGATATTTTGGTGTTATATATTTGAGTGGTTATTTGATAAAATTATTGATTTTGACGTGTAAAAGTTCAAAATTAATATTCTAGCATGGAAGGGGAAAGGGTCCCTGAGTCCCCACACCTAGCTGAGAAGCTATGGACCCATTTCCCTATGTTCAAGAATAGCTTCTGGGACTTACTTTGGCAATTCTCTATGAATGTGTTATTTCTTTTTCAGTTTTCAGTTTCTCCATAAAAATAACTCCTGTAGTTAGTGGCTTATGACTGAAATCTGTGATATCTATGATATGCCTTTGAGTGAGTGGGCCATGTAATGTCTGCCATATGCTGTGAGTGGGTGGGGTTCAATTCAGGAGTTTCTCTGTGTTGTATATACAAATATAGGAGTGGAGTCATTAGGAACATGGACTGAGTGAAATGGTTCAGTGGCTCACTTACAGATCTGGCACTTGCAACCTATGTTAGGTTCCTGTATTGCCCTGAACACGGCCTTAGTTGCTTAAACAACATACATTTATTTCAAAGCCCTGTAGATAAAATTCTGGCATAGATCTCATCAGGCTGAAAAGCTAGTTACTGATAAGGATGTATTCTTTTCTGGAGCCTCTAGGGAATAAATAAAGCTGTTCATTTACCGAAAATCCTGGTTATTGGAAGAATTTAGCTCCCACTGATTCAGCATTTTACCTCAGTCATAGACTGAGTTTCTGGTTCTATGTGGCTATTACCTGTGACAAAGGACAGTCCTAGTTTACCCTAGAGGCTGAGAAAATTCCCTGGCTGTGGACTTTCCTATTCCAATTCACAGTTAGCAATGCCAGGCTGAGTCAATCCGTTTCCATTTTCTCCTCCCTCTTCCTTACCTTCTCCTTTACCCTCTTTTCCTAACACCCCATTTTCTTCTTTATACCTCCTTTCCCTCTACTAGATCTTTACTTGCTTTTGTGTTTTCCTCTTGTACCTTTAATGCCCTATTAATCATGTGTGTTCTGTGTAGGTAATCTAAGATACTGTTTATCTTAAAGTTTAGAACCTTTGTTAGTAACATGAAAGAATCCAAAATATTCTTAAATATACAGTAACACACTCAACTTAGTTATGAGGAACAGTCACAGTACTTTTGCCATGCAAGGTTAACATAAGTACAGATTCCTGTAATTAAGAGTATAGATTTAGACTGAACATTTTCTGCCCTCCATAGTATTGCTTGCTCCCTCTTTCTCTACATGGCATTTCATTTCCCAGGGCAACTACACAGTCTTCTCATTCTATGTATGTGGTTTTCTCAAAGGGGACACACTGATAATATGGAACCTTGCCTCCAAGGGAAATCTCTAAGAACAAATGTTGGAAAGCAGTATGAAATAAATGCTGCCAGGAAATTTCAGGACTGTACCAAGAAATGTATTATACATGACTGCACAGCATCACAGTAATACTGTATATAACTGTACATATTTTACATATAAAACTGTGTTACTTTCTTTCACTGTGACAAAATACAAAAATACGGAGAGAAACAGTTTGAAATAGTAAAGACTTATGTGGACTCAATGTTTCAAATAGTTTAGTCTGTGGTCGGCTGGCTCCATTGCTTAAAAGCTTTGAGGCCTGTGGCAAAGCATAATTATTGTAGTGGAAAACATGGCAGAAGAAAACAGCTCACCTCATTGTAGGCAGGAAGCAGAGAGAGAGATAGCAAGGGAGAGAAGGGACTAGAACAAAATATACCCATGAAAGGGATAATCCCCAGGATCTACTTCTTCCAACTAGGCCCAACCACTAGCTTCTACCAGTTGCCAATTACACCATTAAATTATGGATTAATCTATTGATTCACAACCTCACTACTGAGAATTGCATTGGGATCCAAGTTTTGAAAACATGAACCTTTGCAAAGGAGGGATAATTCCTATCCAAGCAATAGGAATACTATATATTCTACCATATTATATATATGGTTCACAACTTTCCAGGGCTTACCCATAGTTAAGCAAATGGAGTAAAAATTTCAACAGCTTTCTTTTGTGGGGAACCAGATCTCAACATATAGTTTGGAAACACAATACACTCTCATTTGTTAGTGCTGTGTAAGACTCTACCTTAAAAAGTAGTACCAAACCAAACTTATCATTTTTTGGAGCCATTTATACTGGCACTTTTACATTGTAAAGGGCTTTCTTGACCTCAGCTATTCTGGATAAACAAGATGGCACACACATGGCTACAGTTGATCTTGGTTCTTTGCCAGCTCAGTGTGGACTACTTTCTTGTGTGATTACCTATCCCAGATCCATGTGGACTATTTTTCATACGACCTGATACCTGGGTTCGATGGAACATCCTGAAAATGAATGTTCTGAAAAGCCCAATAACAACTTTTAAGACTGTTACGACAGCCTTGTAAATGCCTCAGGGTGTCATTTGATCTGCATTAAAGGGACATGATTTAAGTTTTGATTCAAAGAGAGGAAACACTGGCCTTTTTGTGGTGTGGATTCAACAGAGATAACCATAGTTCCCTGAAGATACTTTTATCAGTATAGACTGCTGGGCTGGTCAAGCTTCTTCTGTATATAGTCTCTTAATGTGGCCAGCAGGGGCTTCTTCCTCCCTCAGCTCCAGCTGATAAAGGCAGGAGCTACAGATACTTGAAGAGGCATCATCGAATCACTTTCACCTAACTATAGACTTAAAATAGTGATCAGAGCCAAAGTGAAGGGACTGGAAACAGTCTATGTCTTAAAGAAGGAATGCTAATGCACTTAGTCATTTTTAACCTTCCATATACACAAATGAAGATAAAATTATTCTGTTCCTATCATATGAGTAACAAGTGGTGGTCCAAGATTATTGTTTGTAGCAGAGTATTTTATTCTTGGAAAATTCAAATAAAAGTTAAGTCTAACAACTTTAATTTCATTATTCTATAATTCTTTGTTTTGTATTTAGGAATGATTTAATCGTTTTAAGGTACTTTTTCAAATTCTCATATTTTTCTTATGATAAATGCTACTATACAATTATTTACATTTCACTTTTGAACTAAGTATAATTTATTTGCTTTTAAATAGAATGACCTACTTCATGGTTCCAATAACATCTATTAAATACATTTTTACTCTTCTGGCTTTGTTCACTTAATATATTAAATATCAAACTAAAACATTAAAGGATTCTAATCTATTTTGAACATCATGTTATCTTTTTTTAGTTTTTAAAGGTATTTTATTCACTATTTTTATTTTATGTGTATGAGTGTATTGCTTGCATGTATGTGAGTTCACCCATGTCGTGCAATGCTGCGGAGGTCAGAAGAAGGCTTTGGATTCCTCCCGGAACTGGAGCTAAGGACGATTTATAGCCGCCATGTTGGTGCTGGGAATCAAATCCACAGAGCAGTCCTCTGCAAGAGCAGTCAGTACTCTTAACTGCTGAGCCATCTCTCTAGTCCCCACATCATGTTATCTTAATCTATCAATTCGTGTACAAAAATTACTTCTTAACTTTGTTTCTATATTAAGAGAGATGCAGGCCTCAAGAAATATTCTTTGATATGATTTCTCTTTTTCTCAATTAGCTTGTCAGAATTAGCTTCTCTGGTTTAAAAAAAAAGCCTTTTGATATTTCTGAGTAAATATCTACATTTCTATAATTTTAGATGGGCCTGTAAAAGAAGAAAGTAGATTTCCCAATTATTTTCTCAGTGTAGGATAATTTTGACCAAAAGAACAGGATAGAAATGAAACCACATTCTTCTCCTTAGCCTCATGGATATTGTTTCACATAAAGATGCTTTGGTGAGAAGATTTTTGCCATTTTTCATTCTGGTTATTGTAAGCTTCTTTCTAATGCTATTTATTTAAGCTTTTCCTAACCATGTGTCTGATTACCCTGTTAATTATTCATTTTTTCTAGATTCCTTTTAGTTTTCCTTTATGTCATACAACTTTATCCTAATTTTATCACCAAAATACTCATTTTTAAAAAGTTTCTTAATTTTTGCAGGGTCTTATGTAGCTCAGGCTGGCCTCAAATGTGCTAGATATCTTAGGGTGGTCATGACCTTCTGATCCTCCTATCTCTATGTAACCAGGTCTGGGATTACAAGTACGCATCACCATACCTGTTTTTTGTTTGTTTATTTTTAATCAGTATTGGGGATATAACTCAAGTCCTTGTGAATACAACACAAGCATTCTGCAAACTGAGCTATAGTCCCTGGTCCTCAAACATTCAAACATATATTTAAAATATAATTTTATGACATTGGTTTCTCAAGAATATATGTCTTGCGCATGCTGTGACCATTGTTGTAAGTTTTTATGAGTATCTGCCCAGCTATCTGGAAGACTGTTTCCTTATGATCATCCACATAATCTCAAGACAAACAAAATGCAAATATAGAAGGGGGGGGCATAAGGAATAACGTACAACCCTTGCTGAGGAACTTTTGGCAATTGATAGCTGCAGGGAGAGAGAGACTCTGTTTTCTTTAAGGGTGTGATGCTGGGTATGTTGAGCAGGCTCCAGTGGATAGACACACATGGAAGGGCATTGGTGGATAGAAATTTGACTCAATAGTTCTTAAAATTTATATATGATAGAGTAAATGAGATCGAGTGGGGTTGCAGATAGGGGAGGGGAATCTAAATATCATCAAAACACTTGTATGAAATTCCCAAATACAATTTTTAAAATAAAGCACTATGTTTTGTGAGTAGAGACGTTGGGCCAGATTTAGGAAGAGTTAGAGGAGGGGAAAATATGATCAAAGCAAAGTATATGAAGTTCTCAAAGAATTAGTAAAATATTAAAAAGTATTTACTACAGTAGAAGGATTTCATATGTGTGTATTACTTCTAAGGTAAATTTATCACTAGAGTTTCATCATAAATGTGTGTTTTGAAAGTTGACCTCCTTTAACTTCCATATTTGCAGATGAGAATTGAGAGATATGGTGAAGTTGTAACCCAGGCAGAAATCTTCCATTTAGTTAGGACCTGCAATTGGCAGGTGTCACTCTGTCAGGTAAGAACAGAGTTCATCTAGTGTATCTTGACCTACTGTTCCTGCCCTGAGTCCTTCTGTCTCTCTGAGATCAGTACTTGCAGTTGTTGGCTATATTCTCTCTGAAAATCATACCTCATCCACATCCACAAGTCTGTTTAAGTTGCATCTTGTTTAGTCACCCTCGAATGATTTTTATTTTCCATAATACACCATCTTCCCTTCCCAGCCCTGTTAACTTTCTCACGGCCTATATCAGTTCTTAATGTGAGTTTCCATTTGTGATATGTGTATGCGATATTTTACTTGTACAGTTCAGCATTGCTGTCCCTCTAGCTTGTAGCAAAGTACATGGAACATAACAGAAAAATTAAAAAAAAATTTCTTTGCATATTTGAGAAATAGTCTTGTTATTTATCCCTGACTGGCCTGGAACTTGCTATGCAAATCAGGCTAGTCTTGAACTTACAGGATAGGTCCCTCCCTCTACCTCCCTAGTTTTGAGATTACAGATATGAAATATCATACCCAACTCAAAGATTATTTCTAAATTAACAGCTAATAGCATTCATATTCTTTGAGCCACTATGTACACATATATCTCTACTAGCATTTGTGTAAGTACATAGGTTTATACACATACTAATATGCGTGTACAGATACATACTCTGGTGTTGGTAATTGATAATGAACCCAGATTATCAGTTGAGATGTTGTTATATGATATGGGAATATGCTTTGAATGTCCATGTGTTTTGATGTTGTATGACATAGATGAATGCTGCTGTTCACATTTCTATTACAGTAAGGAAAGCAATATACTTGGTTACCTAGAAATTCTAAGTTTCACTAAATGAAACAGAAGCACTTAGAACACACCAAACCTTTTATTTATTAATCTGCAGTTGGAAGAAAGAAGCAGCACACAGGAGTAGCCTATACTCCCTAAAATTATCATGAAAATCACATTGCTACATTGTTTCCAGATATGTCACTGTTTGAAATGAAAACTTTATCGCAGGGATGCATGCAGTAAAGGAGTAGAAAGCAAATGTTGATTAGAAACACAGGATTCTACAATTAAGTGACAAACTTGAGCGCCAGCCAGTTCAGCAGGATTTGATTAGTAGCAGCACTCACAAAGAGGGGCTGAGGGCTGTTTTATCACAAAGAACTAGATTGGAAAAACCTGAATACATTATCTGTCCAGGTAGGCAATAAATAAGATGAACTTCTTATACAAAAAACCCTTTACTCTCATGAAAGGTGGGTTTTTACCAGACTTATTTAAATTAATTTTCTTTACAGAGTTTGCCATCTGTTATCCTGACATGCTCTGTAGAGAAAGAGGACTCTGAAAACTGCTGTATGCCCCAGTAAGCACTCTGTCCATTATTCATGGAGTCAGAATTTAGCATATATCACCTGTACTATTACATGCCTTTCTTGAAAGTCAGTCATTTGAAGAATAGTATCAAATGACTATTTTTTTGATATAAAAATTACTGAATAGTATTTTATTCTGCTTATTTGGACATTTTTCAATGATCTTTCATACTTGACTCTACCAAGAATTCAGAAGCTATACATCCCTTCCTTCTTTTTTCTCTTAACTTCCTGCCTTCCTCCTTTCCTGCCCTCTTTTTATTCCTTCCTTCTTCATTTGCATTTTATTCTTTTTTAATTGTTAATAACTATATGATTAGAAGAAGCATTTCATTACAGCTTTAACATGTTCAGTAACACACTCCAGAGCAAGAGTACATCTCTTCCACAAGTGGGTGCAAGTTTCTAGGTTCACAGTTGAATTAATACAGTTATACAATATTGAACTCAGTATAGGTCCTGTAAGACATAAAATTGAATGAGTTTTTAACATTTAAAAAAGATCTCCATTTCATTTTAGAATGCATTGTTCCTTGTAGAAAGATGCATTGTTTTTGTTACTAACACTGAGATGTTGGCACATCCATCTCTAAACCATATGTATCTGATTATTACTAGTCATAATCGGGGTTGAACTTGGATCCTTGGTGCCTATGTATGTGTATAAGTTCATCAGGTAGATTTCAATGGTAATGTTTATCACCTCTATGAATTAACATGACATAAATTTCTTTGCTTCCTCCTCAAATATAATACATTTTTTAAAATTTGTTGATTTTGTGTGTGTGTGTGTGTGTATATCAGACAGAACATCCCAAACCATCTTATTCAACTATACACCCACTTCCCAGATGGCATCCTCCCATAGCCTCCCTCCCCCCATTAGAGCCCTTATACCCTGATACCCCTGCTACTGTCTGTTGTCGACACCCCCAGGCAGCCGTACCCCACTACTTGTCCATCTGGTGAATCTAGTCAGCATATCTAGAGGTCTTTGTTTTAGGAAGGTCAGCTGTTCCTCATCTAGCAGCAATCAGTTGTCAATATTCCTTTGGATAAGATTGGGGTCTGCTGTTCATTTTCCCAGTTCTATGCTGGGTTACTATGTGGGAGTTCCTTTGGCCACCCTGGCCAACAACTCTAAAGAAGGTATCTCCTATCTGGCATTGTTGTTTGTGATGTAGCCTTTAGCTATGCATATGGACTCTTAAGAAATTATATTGGTGGCTTTAATCTTTAGTTATACTTTCCTTTTGGATGTTTAAGGCCATACAGTAGGCCCAGATAAACCAATTTATTTTAACTCTTAAGGTTGTTTGAGGATCTGTTCTCAGGGGTCACATGGGCTTGGGAGGAGCCCCTGGCTCCTTTCTTTTACCAGTTCCATCTATGTGAAGATAAGTCAAAGGTTCTGCTCGATCATGGCTGGCTTCACTTGGAAGCATGGAGGAAATGATTCCTCTGTGTTGACCCACCTCTTTGTAGACTGGACACTGGTTCAAGTCCATCTTGTGGGGTCTCCTTGGCCCCCTTGATCAAGAGGACAGGTGACCCATCACAATTACAGGACATTTTGAGAGATGATCATAGTCCCCTGGAACTAGTCGACCTAGGAGTGCAAGGAGTAAAAACTGTCCTTTATGTCCTCTGACCAAATTATTATAAGCCTTAAAGTATGTCTGGTACTTTTAATTACCATGTGCTGTGTAGATAATGCTTGGGCAAAGACCAGATGTTCTCAGGTAAACCTTACCTAGACATATATTTCTTGATCTGCTATGTATAATTTGTCAGTAGGTTGTTGGACTAATATGGTTCCATCTGGTTTTTAAAACTAGCTAGGCATTATTTATCTCTTGCATTGTCTCACCCCTCCATCATGGTTTCCCCAATTAAGGTGCCCCCATTTCCCCCTTTCTCCATTAATAATACCCTACTCCTATAGTCCTATGGCTCTTGACTCCTTCTTTCCCTTCATCCCCTAGGTTCCTTGTATACAGTTCCCTCCCCCCTCCCTTAAACTAACCCAATTTTTATCCATATCTCCCTTATTAAGGCCTGTTTCCTACAGTTTTATTTCATGTTCTTTCTTTTCCTTTACCTCCTTGTTTCCTTTCCATTATCCAGGTTCCTGTAGTTATGTCTGGATACATACTCACTTATCAGGGTTTTGTTCTAGGATCCACATATGAGGGAGAACATATGTCAATTTTTTTTCTGAGATTGTGTTACTTCACTTAGTATAACAGTTTTTAGTTCCATCCATTTACCTGCAAAATTCATGGTTTCATCTTTCTTTACTGCTGAGTAAAACTCCATCATATAAATGAATCACATTTTCATTATCCACTCTTTAATAGAGGGACATGTATGTTGCTTCCATCTCTTAGCTATTCTGAAAAGAGAAGCAATAAATAGGGATGTACAAGTGTATCTGAAATAGGATGAGTTCTTGGGATATACGCCAAAGAGTGGTATAGCTAAGTCAAATCGTAGGATCATTTGTAGTTTTTCAAGAGTTCTCCACACTGCTTTCCATAGGGGTTGAACAAGTTTGCAGCCCCACCAGCAATGGATGAGTGCTCCCCTTTCCCCACATAGTCTCCAACATTTGGTATCATTTGTTCTCTTGATCTTAGCCAGTCTGACTGGGGTAAGACGAAATCTTAAAGTGGTTTTAATTTGCATTTCCCTAATTATTAGTGATGTTGAACATCTCTTAAAATGCTTCATAGCCATCTTTACTTCTTCTTTTGAGAACTCTCTGTTCAGCTCCTTAGCCCATCTTTTAATTGGGTTACTTCTTGTCTTGATTTTTTTTTTTGAGTTCGTTATATATCCTAGATATTAAACCTGTCAGATATGTCACTGGTGAAGTTTTCGCCCATTCTGTGGGTTTTCTGTTGTCTTCCCTGGTTGCTTCCTTTGATGCACAGAAGCGTCTATGTTTAATGAGGTCCCATTTGTTAATTCTTGCCCTTGTTTCCTAAGCAACTGATGTCTGGTTTAGAAAATCCTTTCCTACACCCATATCTTGTAGGTATTTGCCACTGTTTTCTTCTAACAGTTTCAGAGTTTCAGGCATTACATTGAGGTCTTTGATCCATTTGGAATTGACTTTTGTGCAGGGTGAAAGATAGGGGTTTAGTTTCACTCTTCTTCAGGTGGAGATCCAGTTTTGCCAGCACCATTTGCTGAACATGCCGTCTTTCCTCCAGTGAATATTTTTGGGCCTTTGTCAAATATCAGGTGGCTGAAATTGGATTTACTCCTATTTGGGACTTCAATTTTGTTCCATTGATCTATGGGTCTATTTTTGTGCCAGTACCATGTTGTTATTATGACTATAGCTCTGTAATACAGCTTTAAGTCTGGTATAGTAATCCCCTGGCATTGCTCTTAGTGTTCAGGGTTGCTTTGGCTATCCGAGGTCTTTTATGCTTCCATATGAATCTTAGATGTTAGGATGTTTTTTTTCCAATTCTGTGAAAAATGTCATGGGGATTTTGATTGGCATTGCAATTAATCTATAAATGTCTTTCGGTAGGATGGTCATTTTCATAGAATTAATTCTTCCAATCCATGAGAATGGGAGGTCCTTCAATTTTCTGATGTCTTCCTCAATCACTTTCCTTAAAGATTTAAAATTTTCATTGTAGAGCTCTTTAATGTCTTTGGTCAGGTTTATTCACAGACATTTTACTTTTTATCCAGCTATTGTGAAGGGGATGGTTTCCATGTGTTTATTCTCTGATTGTTTGTTATTGGTATATAGAAAGGACTTTTGTAGGTTAATTTTGTAACCTGTCACTTTACTCAACGTGCTAAAAATTTCTCGAAGTTTTCAGGTGGAACTTTTGGCATCTCTTAGATATAATATCATATCATCCACAAAAGGGATAATTTGATCTATTCTTTTCAAATTATTACTCCTTTAATTTCCTGATCTTGTCTTATTGCTCTTGCAAGAGTTTCAAGCACTATGATAAAAAGAACTGGAGATAATGGACAGCCTTATCTGGTTTCTGATTTCAATGGGAATGCTTCCAGTTTTTCTCCATTTTGAATGATGTTAGCTGTGGGTTTGTTATGTATGGCTTTAATTATGTTGAGGTATGTTCCCTCCAGTCCAATTCCCTCTAGGACTTTGAACATAAATGCATGATTTATGACATTTATTGACTTACGTATATTGAACCATCCCTGCATCTCTGGAATAAAGCCAACTTGATCATGGTAGATGATCTTTTTGATGTATGTATGTATGTGGTTTGCAAGTATTTTATTGAGAATTTTTGCATCTATGTTCATTAAGGATATGGGTCTATAGTTTTCTTTTTTGGTTGTATCTTTACCAGGCTTTGGTATGAGAGTGATGCTGGCTTCATAGAAGGAATTTGGAAGGTTTCCCTCCATTTCTATTTTTTTGAATAAATTAAGTAGTATTGGATGTAGATCTTCTTTAAATGACTGATAGAATTCTGCTGTAAATCCATCTGCTCTTGGGCTTTTTACAGTTGGGAAGTTTTGTAATACTGTTTCAATTTCTTTTTGTGATATGGGTCTGTTTGAGCTGTTAATCTCTTCTTGGTTTAGTTTTGGTGATTCCCATGCCTTTAGATATCCATCCATTTCTTTTAGGTTTTCAAATTTAGTAGCATATAGGTTTTTAAATTATTCCCATATAATGTTCTGTATCTTTCTCATGTCTGTTGTGTTGTTTCCCCTTTCACCTCCGATTTTGTTGATTTGGAGGTGCTCTTTCTTTCTTCTGGTTGACTGGGCTAGTGGTCTATCAATCTTGTTTATCTTTCCAAAGAAGCAGCTCTTGGATTCATTGATTCTTTGTATTGTTTTCTTTGTTTCAATTTTATTAATTTCAACCCTGATTTTTATTATTTCTTCTTGTCTGCTGGGTTATGGTTTCATTTGTTGTTGCTTTTCAAGTGTCTTGAGTTGCAACGTTAAGTTATTTATTTGTATTCTTTCCGATTTTTTGATGTAGGCACTTAGAGCTCTAAACTTCCTTCTAAGGACAGCTTTCAGCATGACCCTGATGTTTTGTCATGTTGTATTGTCCTTTTCATTTAGTTCCAAGAATACTTTTATTTATTTATTTCTCTTTTGACCCATTCATCATTCAGGAGTGTGTTATTTAATCTCCATGTGTTCATATGGTGATTAGGGCTTCTTCCAGTGTTGATTGTAAGCTCTTTGCATTGTGGTCTGATAGAATGCATGGAATTATTTCAATCTTTTTGTATTTGTTGAGGTTTATTTGTGCCCCAGTATATGGTCGATTTTGGAGAAGGTTCCATGGGGTGCTGAGTAGAAAGTATGTACTTTGGTGCTTGTTTGAATACTTGGTAAATATCTGTTAAGTCCATTTGATATATGGTATTGTTTGATTCAGATGTGTCACTGTTAACTCTCTGTCCTGTTACCTATCTATTGGAGACAGTGGAGTATTGAAGTCCCCTACTATTAATGAGTTGGGATTAATCTGGGTATTAAAGTCCTGTAGTATTGTTTTTATGAAGTTGGGTGCACCAGAGTTTGGTGAATATATGTTCAGGATTATAATATCTTCTTGATTTATTTTTCCTCTGATCAGAACGAAATGGCCCTCTTTATCTCTCCTGATTAGTTTTAGTGTAAAGTCTATTTTATCACATATTAGAATTGCAACGCCTGCTTTTTTCTTAGTGCCATTTGCTTGGTATATTTTTTCCATCCTTTCACTTTAAGATAGTGTCTGTCCTTGAAAGTGAGAGGAGTTTCTTGCAGACAACAAAAAGATGGGTTTTGTTTCTTTATCCATTCACCTAGTATGTATCTTTGCATCTTTTGTCAGGGGAGTTCAGTCTGTTAATTTTTAAAGTTATTAGTGAAAGATGAGTATTGAATCCTGTTATTTTTATTTCTGTTTACATTCTTGATATAGCTGTACTTTTCCACAGTTATACCTCCATTAAATTACTTTCTGCAACCACTTGGGTGTAGTCATTCCTTTCTTCAGTTCTTTGTATTGCTTCCAGAACTCTCTGAAAGGCTGGTTTTGTGGACATGAATTCTTTCAACCTATTTATGTCATGGAAGATTTTATTTCCCCTTTGACTACAATAGACATTTTGGCCAGGTATAGTAATCTGGGTTGGCATCTGTGGTCATTTAAAACTTGGAATACGTTGGTCCAGGCTCTTCTGGCTTTCATAGTTTGCACTGAAAAGTCAGCTGTAATTATAGTGGGTTTTCCTTTTATGTGACTTGTTTCTTTTTTGCAGCTTTCAGTATTATCTCTTTGTTTTGTACACTTAGTGTTTTTACTATGATGTGCTGTGGAGAGTTTCTTTTCTGGTCATATCTGTTTGGTGTTCTATATGCTCCTTGTATTTGTATGGGCATGTCGTCCTTTAATTTTGGGAAATTTTCTTCCACGATTCTGTTGAAGATCTAATCCATGTCATTATGTTGGGATTTTTCTCCTTCCTGTATGCTTATGATTCATAAGTTTGATCTTTTTATGGTGTCACACAATTCCTGCATATTCCATTCTTGTGATTTCTTAAATTTTTCATACTGTTTCCTTGAGTGGTCTAGTTTGTCCACTTTATCTTACAGTCTTGATACTGTTTTCCATTTCATTCATCCTATTGGTGAAGTTTCTCCTGTCATTTCTAATTGTCTTACTGAGTGTTTCACTTCCTTCTTCATTTTAGCCTTCAGTAGTTTTCAATTTTTGTAGCTGTTTTCTGAATTCATTCAGAAGTTTATCCCTATCTTCCTTCAGCTCTATGACTACCTTGTTTGTGTGTTCTTTAAATTCACTGAATTCTTTTATCATATTCATCATTGTTCTTTTGAGATCCATGTCCTGCATTGTCTCTAGAGGATTCTCATTGTGCTCCTCTAGAGGATTACTGGTATTTGGTTGTTATTTTGATTTTTCATGTTATTATTTTTTCTCTGTGATTTTGACATGTGAATTTCTTTTGTAGTTTCTGATTCTTGTGTGAGACCCAAGCCTTCAAGTTTAGGTCTGCTTCTTTTTATAAACTTTATGTGTCTTTGTGGTTTATTTTTGGGAATGAAAAGCTGGTTCCCCTAAGTTTCCAGTTATCTCTTTTGATTTTATATTGGAGTGGCCAGATTGCTTTTGTCTTCAGGAGTTCCCAAAGAGGCCCACAGATCCTCATCAAGTTAGATGAGGATCAGATGCTCTCAGGCTTTCTCCTAAGGTATGGATCCCTTGGGGAAAGATTTTGGCCTCAGGAATTTGGGGTTTGGATTGGCCTTGGAGAAGGCCCAGGAAAGATACTGGTCTAGGGAAGCTGGTGGCTGTGCCACCCAGAGATGCAAAGGGAGATGGGGGTGATAAAAGGCCCCAATGGCTCCTGGGGACTGCACTGAGGAACTGGTTTGGTCTGGATGCAAAGGACCACGAAGAGGAAAAGTCAGCCCCAGAGTCCAGCAAAGAGGCTGGTGGGTTCTGCAGCCCAGGGAAACAGAGGGAGCTGATGGTGGGGCCAGGCCCAAAGGGCTCCTGGGGTTCCTAGAAGGAACTGGGTTCATCTGGATACAAAGGATCAGGAAGCAGTTTTGGTTCCCCTGGTGCCTGGGGCAACAAGACAAGGAATGGGACAGGACCCAGGCTAGGAGGAGAGACGGGCAGGGGGAGATGGGAGGGTGAATGAGGCTGGGGGAGTCAAGGTGTGGAGGGAACGATCAACTTACCCTGGACAGAGAACTGAAGATTGAAGAGAGGCCTGCGGGTTGTGCAGGCCCAGGGAAGCAGAGCTATATTTTATTCTTAAAGAGGAAGACACATAGTGACTTTTCAGTAGTCTGACAGTGCTGCATGTTAAAGCACACCATCTAGGACCTGGAAATCCAATGAATAGTTTGTTTACAATTGTTATGTGCTAGACTTGTCATATTATCATTAGTTCCCAGCTGGAAATTCAAACATCTATTGAAAGCCTGTATAAATATATTGTACCCCCACAATGGGATAATGCTCAGTAGTGGAACAAGTCACACTGTACCTGAGCCTGTGAGTGCATCATATATACAGTCATAAATACTGAGCAAAAGAACCTGATATTTGAACTTGAATATTGAATCTGAATACATTCAAAGCAAGAAAAGTGACATACTAGAAGTAAAGATGGCAGTCTGATGCCTGTCATTTGACTTCTGATTGCAACACAGAAATGCTTGGTACTGGTACTTGTTAAATGGGTATAGTCTGCTTAAAAAATCATTATATTTATGAATTATGTGTGATGCTCTATTTTTTTTTTTTTGTCTTTTTGAGGCAGGATATTCCTGTAGCTGCAGCTGGCCTGGATTCTCTATGGAGACCAGGCTGAACTTGAACTTACAGAGATCTGCCTACCTCTGCCTCCTGGTATTAAAGGCCTGTGCCACCATGCCTGGCTTCTCTGTACGTTTTTAATTCAATGAAGTTTTTGAGTACTGTTATATTGGAAAATCTGATTTGTACAACCATAATCAAATAATAAAAGATAGTGGGTCACTTTAATGCAAATGACATAATTCACTGGGCACAACAGTGAGGAAGAACCTATACCTTTGCCCTTTGCCAATAATGGAAATATTTTTATGCTTTTTAAAAAAATAAATCTAAAACAAAAGAGTATAAAGCAAGCATATGTTCATGCTATTTTTCCAATTTTAGAGGGTTTCAGATACATCATTTAACTCTCGCCACATGGCTTTACACTAGGTGATTACAGGAAGACTCTAGTCAGTTTTCAATGACAGGCATCTATGGATTCAGCCAACCATGTATCAAAAACATTTGAAAATTTGTCTCTGTGTTTAATATACAGACTATTTTCCTTGTCATTATTTCCTAAATAATGACTGCAGGCTATCACTTGTTTGCATATTATTTACATTGAATTAAATTTTTAATTAGTGACTTAGAGAAGTTTTAGCATTTACAGAAGGATGTCAATAACTTATAAGCAAACACTATCGTTTTACATAAAAGCCTTGGGTATCTTGGAGGGCTCCTGTAATAATTTCCCATACATGTCAAGACTTGGTTGTGTTCCTGTTTCATGGAACAGAACAAAAAACTTTTAGGGAATTTCCTGAAAATAATGGCAATGAAACAGTTATTACTACTATTTAATTTAAGGCCACAGGAAAATCTTTGCAAATCAGGCTAATAAAAACTATACAAAGGACAGAGTTATTGTTCATCAAATGTCTATGAGCTTTTCAGGTATTCTGATTATTGTTATCACATTAACATGTGCCTGACTGAGGCTAAAGTAACTTTCTATTATCTGGAATTCTGAATTTAAAAAGAACTTAAGAAAGTTTTTCAAGATTCAGAATGACCAAATTGACCATGTTGAAGAAATTGTAGTTACATCTACATTTATCCACATGTGGTTCATGTGTTTTAATTATTTCATAAATATTCTGACCATTTTAAGAACTTCAAAGGCAATACCTCCTGTTGATTTAAAAGCAAATCAGAGTTTCTGTCAGAAACAGAAGCCTGAATTCCTGTAAGTTAAACTGTAAGCCTTTGACACCTGTTTATCTCCCCTGCAGTTAATATGAAAGCGTCTGTGATGGTGAATTGGAGGCAAATGCTTAGCCTTAAATGATGAGCATGGAGTTCTGATGTCAACTTGCTTTCCCCTCTCTGCAGATCTAATACCTTTCTAATTGTCTCTCATCTCATAGAATTGAAAACCACATGAATCCCTTGTATCTTCCTTGTGTTTCTTTTGTGTGACACTTTTTATTGCTACAGTTACTCTGTAGGTTCTCTAAAATATTCTCTTGCTTAATCTAAAATAACACGATTTGGCTGAGTAAGAAAAAAAATTATTGATAATTATACAGTGATTACTTCTGCATCAAAGGGCTTTTAAACTATGTACAGGACTATTTTACATGACTTCAAATCATTACTCATTTTCACTATTTTCATTTACTTTTAGTTTATGTGTATTTTATATTTTACCTACATGTATGTAAGTGTACTAAGTGTGTGCAATGCCCATGGAGGCCCAGAGAGGGTGTCAGATGCCTTGGAACTAGACTTAAGGACTTGTGTCAGCCACCATGCGGGTGCTGAGAATGGCCCCCAGATCTCCTGCAAGAATAGCAAGAACTCCTAAATCTTCATTCACCACTTCAGCCCATTGTTTCCTATTTTAGAATAGTTCTAGATTATAAAAACAGCTACAAACATGCTACGTGTATCCCACAGACAGATTCCAACACTGATCACAGCTTACATAACTCTGGTATATTTCCACAAATAGCAAACTGATGTTAAGCCATTTTTCTAAGTGAAACTCATCAGGTATTCAGATGCCATTAGCTTCTCCTTACTGCTGGTTCAGTTTCCAGATACCATGCTGCAGTCACCTACTATTTTTTGTATTTTCTTGGCCAGGTTTCTCTGTCTTTCCTTGCTTTATGGAATACTTGGATAGTTTTAAGCAATATCAGCCAAATACTTTATACACTTTCACTCAAACTTACTTTTATGTTTTTCTCTTCATTAAACTGAGGTTATGGTTTTGGGGAAGAACATCATGGAGGTAAGGTGCCATTTTCTCCAGTGGATGTTGAACTTGATACCTGGTTCAGTAATGTGTGCAAAGTTTTCCTGGTGTAGTTATTTTTGCCCCCTTCATGGGGACATGAGTTCTGTCACTAGAACTTTTACAAAGTTGAAATATATTTTAGGGTTTATTCTCACTCATTGAGTTAGTGATTTGTGTTTACTTATTGATTGGCAGTAAACTGCTGATTTTCCTTGCTCCATGGTAACTGAAGATTTGAGAATCTGGAAAATTCCAGGAAAATAAAAGAAATTGTTATTATTATCAAACAGTGACATGGCAGGAATAGGAATACCTTCACTGCTATTTTTATCACAACTTCCCAGTGCTCTTTACAGGTCTTCTGTAGTGCTTTAGCATCCAGTCTCTGCAACCTAGCCTAATTTACAATGGTCTTTGTGGACAACTGGACCATTTTTCTATATCCTTGTGAATTTGTGAAAAAATATACTTGCTTTGCTTTCAAAAAATCAAAATCAAAATTTAAACAGCATATAAAATACATCAAATATAAAAGTATGTGCATTTGTACATAATACTTCCAAAAAGCTGCAGTACCCTTTCAACTACATGAATAACAAGAGTGAACTTGAAGGATGCAAGTGTAACCAAATAAGCCACATAGAAATAGTAGTTCATGAATATTCTTACATGTAGATCAGAACATAGGAAAAAATCTAGCTCATACAAATGGAATGGATATTACCTGGGCAGTTTAGGAGGGGTACCATGGGAAGATATAGGTCAGAGGGAAGCAAGTAGCATTTAAATAGGCTGAATAAATGCAAACTCTAAGTTGTAGCAAGAGACTGTGGTCAATAACACTGTCTCCCAAACTGCCTATTTCCTCCAAGGGGTGGAGCCTGCTGCAGAGAATTGACTGAGTAGGGGATTTCTGTACCATCTTGGGACAGAAGCCACAGCCGGTGTGGAGAAAAAGACAGCCCCGGGCGTTTCACCCACATGGACACGAGAGGGGCCGTTTACCCACCTGGGGCGAGACTGCTGGCCCAAGATGCGTGGGCGAAAGTTAACAGAGACTGTGGGCTGGAGCGGAAGAAATCTGGTAAGGCGGTGGCCCTCCCGCGAGAGCTGGGTGCTGGGTGCCAGGCGTTAGTCTCTGTAAGTTTCTCCACCCACCCCAAGATATAATTATAATAAATTCACATAGAAATATGCTATTTGGTTTGTCTGATAGCGCAAGAGACCCTGAGAGAACTCCGGCGACAAATACTGTATTGTATTCTATTATATCCTGAAAATTCATACCACAGATTTTAGATGCTTAGCACAAAAAGAGTAACTCTGTAATCAGATATTGGTGAGGTTAAATCACCTTACTCTAGTAACCATTTCACTGTGAATATGCATATCCAAGCATCCTGATGTGTATCTACAATTCTATAATTATAATGTTTTACTTCTTTTAATGGTGCATTAGACATTTCATTGTCTATTACCATATTCCGTTTGGTGCAAAATATATTCCTGCTTTTACAATTTGCTTATAAATTTATCTTGCTATGTTATAGACTATAGTACATCTGTATAAGAGGCATTTGGGCTCCTGTGATTGTCTTTATTCAAATAGTCAGTACTCCCATTGTTAACTGTGATGTCAGAGTCACAGTCCTTTTATTTGAATGATGGAGTGTGGCACTCTCTAATGAAATACTCAGGAGCTCAGAGGCATTGCTCCTCCACATACAACAACCTCCTCCTGCTCATGATAATGCTAAGGACTGATAAAAATCCCACTTAAACTCATTTCCATCATCTCTTTCCTTAAATGGGAAAATAGACCAAAGGGTGCTTTTTTCATTTTTGTTCCTCTTACCACTCTCAAATTTTGTTGAAAAATCATTGAATCTTGTTTATTTTCTATACTAGTTCCCTTTCTTTCTTTCTTTCTTTCTTTCTTTCTTTCTTTCTTTCTTTCTTTCTTTCTTTCTCTTTCTTTCTTCTCTTTCCTTCCTTCCTTCCTCCCTTTTTTTTAATGGAGCTTTTTGCTGCTCTCATATCCCCCCCTTGAAGAGGTAACCCTAAAATTTTTAAGGGGTTAGATAAGAACTCCCAATCTTTCTTTCCTTCCTTCCTTTCTTTCTTTCTTTCTTTCTTTCTTTCTTTCTTTCTTTCTTTCTTTCTTTCTTTCTTTCTTTCTTTCTTTTCTTATATTTTTTAGACAAGGTTCCCCCTATAGCCCCAGCTGGTGGTCTGGAACTCACCATATAAACCAAACTGGCCTTGATTTCACAGAGGTCTTCCTGCCACTGCTTCCTGGGTACTGGGATTAAAGGCATGTACCTCCATGCCTGGCTCTCTTTATATTCTTTCAAAAAGTAATTCTATGATATTTTGAGAATTTCATGTATTTCAAAAACTGTATTTTGATTGCATTCAGGCCACCTTCCCTACCTGCACCCCCACTTACAATCCTCTGCTGAATTACATGTCCTCTATTACTTTTTTAAGGCCCCTCTGTGTGAGTCTATCCCCTGGGATCTGTTCAACCTACCCAGTATCACACTCTTAAAGAAACCTGACCCTCCTATCTCATCAGCTATCATTTGTCAATAGTTCCTCCTCTAGGGTTGGAGCTTTTTACCACCTCCTCCCCTCTGTGCTGGGAATTTGTCTGGCTTGAAATTACAAAGATTTTGTGCATGATGTTTTAATAACTGTGAATCCATATTACTAATTGCCATGATGTCTGGAATACACTATTCCTACAGTCATCTACCACCTCTGGCTCTTACAGTCTTCCTGTGCCCTCTTCTGCAATGATCCCTGACCCTTGGTATGCAAGAGTTTGGTACAGATGTCACAATCAGGACTAAACATTCTGCAGTGCCTAATTCTCTGTATATTGACCAGTTGTGGATCTCTGTGTTAATCTCTATTTGCTGCAAAAGGAAGTTTTTTTGGTGAGAGTTGAGAGATGCATTAATCTATAGAGTATAACAATAAGTCATCAGTACATGGTTTAATATGATGCCCATTTAGCAGAATGATAGTAATAGGTTGTCCCCTATGGTCTGTTACCTGTCTAGTTAGAGGTTTCTATGCCTGATGTCAATGCCAGTTGCAGGGCATGGTGGCGCACGCCTATAGTCCCAGCACTTGGGAGGCAGATCTCTGTGAGTTCAAGGTCAGCCTCGTCTACATAACAAGTTCCAGGACAGCTGGGGCTACAGGGAGACCCTGTTTCAAAAAGACAAAAAACAAAAAAACAAAAAACAAAAAAAAGAAAAACAGACTTTAAATCCAATCAAAAAGTGCTTGGTTACTACATACGATGCATGCCACTGCTACACCAGTGGGCATATCTTGCCATCCCATTTGTTGTTGTAGCTTGCAGTTTTACAGCTTTGCAAGGTTTATGATGACTTTTGTTGTCTGGTATCATGCATAGCACCTTCTAGCACTATGAAAGCTAGCCAGCAGAGATGAAGATTTGGGGTGAGTACCAGCTTGTTTTCTCTTTGTGTGTTTTAGGACATATATATATTACTGTTAAGCTCTGGCACTTAACCAAGATCAAGGGCAATAGTTGGTATATTTTTATATTGACCCATGGTCAATATATTCCATAAAAGACTTCATTGGTGGCATTGGGCTCTTCATTTGCTAACCTACGGTGTCTGGTGGGAGCATTGTCCTTTTAAATGAAGATAGGGAAGTAATGGAGTAGGAAAAATTAAATGGGGTGGGGAATGGGGGGGCACGAAGAGGCGTGAGTGTGAGGAGGAATAACTAACACTAAAGACATTTTGAAAAAGTTATATGAAAACTTACCTCTATAGAAGCTTCATAAAGAATATACATATAGAATATAAGCATTTAAATGGAGTTACTCTTTATCATCTTAAAATTGAGATACTTTCTTTTCCAAATAGTTTCAACATAGTCTACAGTAGTCCATGCATATATATTTTAACTTCAGGCAAAATGTTATGCTGGGCAAAAAAAAAAATTCACTGTATAAGTCCTTTTACAAAATTCAGAAAAACTTACATGTAGTAACTTTATTCTTGGTTCATCTCTGAAGTGGAATTTTGGTCTGTTGCATATGGTACTAACAATGTAAATGGCTTTTGTCACTTCTCTTTGGACTCAGACATCTCAAATATGCAATGATTATGAGGCTGTGCCTGCGATATCCTTCAAAGAATGCTTCATAAATATTAAAAAGTTACTAATATGAATTTAAAGATAGGTTCAGCAAATATAATATAAATATAGTATATGAAATTTAGAATATAAAAATGATCCACACTAATCATAGTCATGTAGCTCTGAACAAAAATGTAAAGGATGAATTACGGAAATGCTCACCATATAAGGCTGGTTAGAATTACATTTACATCATTTACATAACATAATAGACCACATATCAGATAAGTACTTAATTATTTTCTCTACCCACTTCATTATCACCCGTCTTGAATTTCTACTGTCCAATTATTTATTTTGCTACCTGATCTTCCATGTTTATTGCAAAACTGAGTTTAAATAAATTTATTATTAATGTTTTTCAAAGTTTAAACAGAAAAATTTGAACTATTAAATGTTTAAATGACTAGATGAGAAAGTATGCCTAGGAATTGCCCAAGTGCAACATATTAGGGCATGCATTACTTTCCTTAATTTCCCTGAGACCCACTTCTCCCATTAGCTCACGAAGGACCCACTCATACTTCCTATTGTCACTTATCACAGTGTACTTTATACATGTGCTACTTTTCTCAATAAACGCTAAACTTGAGTCTAAAGCCTTAGATAGATGGAAAAGGCATCAAAGGAAAGAATGAATGCATAAAAAGAATGAACAAATGAAGAGGATAAAAACACCATTTTAAATGTCAATGTAATGAGAACTTTAAAAGATTGTTCACAACATGACCATTTTTCCCCTTCATCATGGACAATGGAGGTGACCACAGACATGTACACTGATGAGATAGAAACCTACATTTCAAGAATTGACTTCACAATGGTTTCACTAGCTTTTACTGTGAGCTGTAACTACTCACTGAATGTCAGCTGGTTTAATAGAGACAATGAATAACAGAAAACCGTTATATAATATTGTATCTTGTTCAGTTGGACAATTTTCATCAGATGCTGGCTCAAAATGGGCTTGAAGGCTGGTATAGATATATATTGGTCAAAATAATCAACATTAAAATGCTTTAAAATATTTAAAGCCATGCTGGAGAGATGACTCAGTGTTTAAAAACACTGGTTACTCTTATGGAAGACCGGAATTAAAATCCCAGCATCCACATGGCGGCTAACAACTGTCTGTAACTCCAGTTCCAGGGGCTCTGACGCCGTCTTCTGTCCCTTGCTGATACTGCATGACATGGGTGCATTTACACATATGCAAGCAATATATTCATACACATAAAATTTTTAAATTAATTAATTAGAAATATATTTTAAAAAATAGCCATATGCAAGCACATACACTGCTCTGATGAAACCCATGTCACACACACTGCCTTGGAAGTTCTCTACTTTCTTCATGGAATAAATGAGCCTGTTAACTGCTTACTTTGTTCTGTTACAGGCAATTTGAAGTTTTAACATTCAAATGATATGCCATTTTAGAATGAGTCATATCCTGTAAATGGGGTAGCTGGCCTATTTTTTAATGACATTTGTAGCAGGTTCATTGATCCTTTCTTTTTCTATCTTAATGGAAAGAAAATATTTGAAACAAGTAAAAAAAGATATAAATGTCAAAAAGTAACGTACTTCCTGGTCCAGTGAGTTGTGTAGGGTGTAGGGGTCAGAGTCAAAATAATTAGAGGGACAATGAAGGTTTGTTCTCTTATATTTGAGAGCAGAGAAGTCAGGATGGACAGAATATAATTTGAACTTTCCAGGAAATGAGAGGAAATGACTTTCATGACCTCCATGTACCTGAAAGCCCACTTTTCACACCCTGTAGGAAAACAAGTCAGACAAAGCAGCCACTGATTACTTTCTCTTCAGCTTGTGTCACACTTGCAATGCTTTCGTGACTGCTGAGGCTATGGACCTGCAGCTTCTATACAGTATGTGCACAGAAAGAGCAGGGAACCTGCTTCCAAGGGAACTACAAAGATGCTCACTATAATAAACCTCAACCACAAACTGCTATACACAGGAGCAATTATTATCTCTAGGCTGTTTGACAGCCTCTGTAATAGTTGAATAAGTTAATTTAAAGACCAGAACTGAACATTGCTCTTGGGTATACATTTTGAAGATAGTGAGCCATAAAAGGAGGGGTATTTACATCTTATTGCACTGTTCCTTAGTGTTCATCTAGGGGATATATTGTAATAACACCCCAGTCTAAATACAAAAGAGATGACAGATGATGCTTTTAACCCTTGAGAATGAAAATTCAATCCTGTTAGAGCAGTAATTCCATTTAAATTATGCCACAGCTCTTTGATGACAACTTGAAATTTTTCTCAAGGAAAGTATGCTTGCACAATATCACAGTGAACACAACTAGAAACATTACAGCTGGCCATAATATAATTGGTTATAATATTCTATGAACTCCATTTACTTTATAAATACATTCTAGTACCATTTCTGTTAATAGGAATTCTTAGCATATAGGAATGAAAATGAGGTGTTTAATATCTCACATAAGCAAAATCAATAGAAAGTGTGCTAATTTCTATCCCAATTGTCCTTGTAAATGAATATCATTTGGAACAAAACCTTTCTCAGATTACCTATGCATTTTTTTTTCTGGGAAAGAGTTGATATAGAAGCAATACCATCAAAACCCATATGTCATTGTTCTAGAAAACACTGTGACTACAAAATGCTGTTTTATTCTCCTTATCTTCTAAAGTATCACTTAATAATTTCAAATAGGTACTAAAAGGTATAAAATATATCATTCTGATTTAATCATTGACTTTTATTGAGATTTCAGATAAAATATTAACCTTTTGTCTCTCAGCCTATGAAAGTATAAATTCATGTAAAGCAACTATCATGACCTTCCAAACACAAAGAGAAAATGATTTTAAAATAGAATCAGCTTGTTCAATGGATTTCTTTAAATGAAAACTTTACTAGGGATATTTCATCGCCCAGGTATGGTTTTGAGTATTTGAGGTGGCACCATAGAATCCCTTCCAATGCTGGTTACTACCAGGTGACTTGGGCCTTCATGTTTCCACTGTAGCTATGGGACAGTAAAACTTCCTTTCAACCAGCTCTTATCTCCAATTCAGCCTACTGACATCTGATCAAAATGGTATGTTCATAATTCAGTGTCTATTACTAAAAATGTTCTAAGTACAAGAAATAAATATTTGTGCTGTAGATTCAACAAAAATCAGTCACTGCTGTGACAATCCCTGTCCTCATCAGCATGATATCCTGACTCAGGGTCAAAGAAAATAAATTGTTTTGTAAACTGTGAAATAGAAATGTGTAGAACCAGACAGCCAAGGACACAACGAATGCTAATGGAATGAATGCACTGTGGCATATATAGCATTGTCAAGGACGGTTTCCAATGGTGGGAAGGGTTGTATAAGGACTCTTAGAGAAGGTAAAGAAAGAAGTGTCTGACATCTTGGGGAAGAGAAGCCTAGGCAGAGGTTACAGCAAAGGCATTTCTGAGTTGGCAGAACATAGACATGTTTAAGAAACAGCAAGAAGGCCAGTGAAGTTTTACAGAACAAAGGAAGGCAAGCAGTGGGGGTAATCACATAAGTGGCTTTGGAACTGACTCGGGGTTAAATGGCATGCACTGAGAAGGTTTCAAGTTCAGAGTAATATGGTTTGGATTATACTATAGTCTTATCACTCTGTTTGGGGCTTATGAATAGAGAGCAGACAAGATAAAATCAGAAGTTTGGAAGCTGATGCAATAATCCATGAAAAAGAGGGTGGTAGCTTGTCTACTCCAATTGTAGTGATATATATATATATAAAATAACATATAGTGAGAAGTTTTGATGTACATAGAAATTGATAAATGAGTGCTCTATCAATGTGATTATTATCTCCATTACCTTGTATTGTTGTCATATTTATTTCTTTTGGTTTTGAAAACATTTATGATCTGTTCTCCATAATTTTTAAGAATACAATACAGTATTTATTATTTACATTAACTTTTTAAATCAGTACTGGATGGTATTCTAAAATACCACAATCTAGAAAATATGAAAAGTAGTTGTTAATTTCTCACAGGAGCCATCATATTCTGTGTCTGCCGAGATCTGCTATTGTGCTCCAAGACTGCACCATGCTGTTGCCACTTCACTGGTTAGAAGGACAAAGATCAAGCAATTCCTCCCCCTTCTGAAACAAGCACTCACCATGTAGTTCATGAAGCTGGATTCTTCTTGTGCCCTGAAGACCTTGTGAAAGTGTTGCTTTTAATATTGCCACCTTGGTAAATAAATTTCAACACAAATACATCTAAACCATAACAGCACCGTGCTATATGTTAGGTCTCCAAATGTATTCATTCATCCCCATGTAACTGAGGCTTTATACACATTAACCAACAACTCCACCATCCAACACTCTCCAGCCATGTTTCTGCTTTCTATTTCTGTGAGTTTGACTTTTTAGATTCCTCATGAGTTAGATCATGTGGTACTTGTCTTTCAATTCTTAGCTTAATTCATTTAGTATAATGCTATCTGATTCTATCCACTTTGTCACAATAGAATATCCTTCCACTTGGGGAATGATTAATATTCCATTGAAATATATATATGATGTTTTCTGCTTCCATTCCCCATTGGTAGTCACTTGGTTTAAGTCTATACTAGTCTCTGAATAGTACTGCAGTGATCATTGGAGTGTAAATCTCCATACACACAGATTTCATCTTCTTTGGATCAATTGCTAATAGCAGGAGTGCTGAATCATATGGTGCTTCTGTTTCTAAGTTTTGGAAGAAACTCCGTACTATTTTCTGTAGTGGCTGTACCAATGTACATTCCTCCAACAATGCACAAGGAATCATTTTTCAGTGCTCTTACTAACAGTTATCTATTGTTTGTTTGATTATAGTTATTCTAATAAGTATAAGATGATAACTGACTCTGGGTTGGTTTTGTGTTTGGACTTATTCTTAGGATTAGTGATGTTGAATATACATATATGTATATATATATAAAATATTATCTTGAATACATCTATATCTGTATATCTTTTATCCATTTGTGTATCTCCTTTCAAGATATGTCTGTTCACATTCTTTGGCTATTTTTGTTGTGTTTTGTGAGACAGTATTTGACCATGTAGCCCTGTCTGGACTCAATTCCCCTGCCTCAGTCTCCACAGTGCTGGGTTTTTAGATGTGAACTACTACACTAGCTATTTTTTTGTTGCAGTAAAAACTCCCTGGGTGAAAGCTGATTAGGAGTATAAATAATTCTGGCCTGGATAAATATCTAACTTTCCCAAAACTTTCCAGTTTCACTATTCAATCACCTGGTCCTAGGACTGCCCATAGGAGGGCAGGTTCACCTCGAGTCATGTTAAAGAGATGGGCAGGGGCAGAGCTGGAGAGATGGCTCAGTGTTTAAAAGAACTGGCTGTTCTTGCGGAGAACTCAGGTTTTGTTTCCAGCATCCACATGGCAGCTAACAGCTGTCTGTGACTCCAGTCCCAGAGGATTCATGCTGTCTTCTGGCCTCTGTGGGCATTGCATGATATGGCTGCATTTATATATACAGGCAAGAAAGACACTCATCCACATAACTAAAAATCATTAATTTTTTTAAAAGGAATGGGCAGAATACCTAACCCCAAATCTCCACCTCTTGGCACAGTTCTTGTGGACCCATTGATCACAGATATGGGCTGTCTATGTCAGTCCACTTTTCTAAATTATTCACAAAAGTGTAACCTTTCTTTTTCTTCTTTATATCTCTTTTGTAAATATGCTTTCCCTAACACTTTGGATTGTTCCAACATTTTGGGTTTATTTATCTTTCTTTCTAAAGTTCTGTTCCCCCTCCCACTGAAATGGGGAGAAAGAGGGTTCCCTAGGGGGGTTCTTAGTCTCATTCATAAAGGAATTTAAGAATGGACCCAAATAGAAGATTTTACTGTTTTATTAGAATTTTAAGAAAAAAATCCTCAGGGCAGGTGAGCTGGTAATCCTGGCAGCTGCCTCGAGGAGGAGAATGGTGGCCAGAAGGAAAGAAGTCCATGAAGCCATACAGATTTATAGCCTGTGTGGAGGTCAGATACGTGTCTGACTGGCAGCCACATGGCTGGGAGAAGGAAGCTGTAGAGAAAAAGTAAAGACATAAAAGATGCTTGGACCAACCCAAAGTCTTAAAGAAAGCATGTCTAGAAAAGAGATATAAAGAAGAAAAAGAGAGACTATGCTTTTCTGAAAAGAATTCAGAAAAGCAGGCAGACTTACAGGGCCCTACATGACTATGGTTGGTTCAGTAGTTCTATGCTTGGAGGCAGGATTCCAGGCAGGAAAAATTCGTTACCTCCTTAAGGCTCTAGGTATTCCAGCCATCTATTTAGCATAACCCACCTTCCTAGGGGTGGTTCTATGACCAGGTGATTGACCAGTGAAACTGGAAAGGTGAGCATTCTAGAGATTTTATATGCTAGAGATTTTATAGTATTGACCAGTTAAATTTATGGGGCTATTTGCTACTGTAACACCACCGTGTGTCTGCTAGTCTGCCACATGGTGTCTGTCTGACCTCCATGTGGGCTCTGAACCATGGCCTTATAGCTTTGTTCCTTCTCCCCTCCATTCTCTACTTTAAATGCAGCTATTAAGATTTACAGCTTGCCTGCCTTGAGGATTTATCCTTGAATTCTAATAAAATTGTCCTAAAGTTTCTGATTGAGTCCATTCTTAAATTCTTTTATGAATGAAACTAAGATTGCTCTGTATGAACCACATTCTCCCTTGTATCACTTTGACTATTTTAAGCTGAATTATCTGTTTTTTTGGTTATTGTTGTGTTGAGTTGTTTATCTTCTGTAGTTTCAATATTAACCTCAGTTCCAAGGCATCTGATGCCCTCTTCTGATCTCCATGGGCACTGCATGGTGTGGATGTATTTACATACATGCAAGTAATACACTCATACACATAAAAAATAAAAATAATAAAATATTTTTAGGATATTTTATTTGTTATTTTTTTTAAATTTTATGTGTATGAGTGTATTGCTTGTATGTATGTGAGTGCACCTGTGTCCTGCAGTGCTGTGGAGGTCAGAAGAGGGCTTCAGATTCCCCTGAAACTGGAGTTAAGCACTGTTCGTAGCCGCCATGTGGGTGCTGGGAATAGAACCTGGGTCCTCTGCAAGAGCAGTCAGTGCTCTTAACTGCTGAGCCATCTCTCCAGCCCCATAAAATATTTTTAAAAGAATATTTTGCCCACTTGAATAAGTCCTCACTCATTAACACTTACTTTAAATGTAAGAGAATTAAATAAGTCATTGTCTTCATGAGTACCCATAGTCACATATACATCCCTGGTTAAATTCAGTGGGTCACAAAGACAAAAGGATATGAGAACAGAAAAGGGACCTGTAGAGAGAAGGCCGGTGTTGACAGGGAGTGGGGAGATAAGAGAAAGTGCCGGAGAAAAATCAGGATGCACTATATACATGTATGCATGACATGATTGAAGAATAAACATAATTAATAAAAAGAAAGCATAATAGACAACAAATAACTTCTAATTTGTAAATTCATACATACATGCATATATGTTTATTTATGTAGTGGTTGGATGGATAAAAAACAAAGATCTAATGGTATACTAACTTCAAGAGATTGATTTTAGTTCTAAAGACACACAGGCAGAATAGGAAGGGATTAAAAATGTTGTTCCATGAAAATAGTAAGCAAACAGCCATCTGGGGCATACAGAACCCTATGTCCAGCATAGTAGGACAGAATGCACAATATTTTCAGGTTATGCACAGAATGCTCTCCAAGATAGAGCACATGGCAGGCAACAAAACAGATCTTAGGGAACTTAAGAGAGAAAGCATGCCATAATATATTTACATTGGAATGAAAAAGGATTTGCTTTCATATTGAAATTTTGGCATAGAAGAAAGGAAGTCTCCAAGAGTTTTGATCAAAGCAACCAGAATAATCAGTCAACATTAACTGAGACATTAGGAAAAATCTAGGGAGCTACATAAAATTAGGAGTTTAATTCTAGGTAAGTTGTGCTAGCAATACGTGATATCTTCAAAATGCAAAGACACAGATAGGCAGAGGAGTTCACGCCTGTAGACCCAACACTTGGGAGTCTGAGGCAGAAAGATTGTCACGATTTTAATGCCAGTCTGGGCTGATTAATGAGTTCAGTATGGGCTACAGTGCAAGACTTTTTCTCTAAAACTAAACAAAACCCACAAAATTGTCCAAAGATAGAAGCATATTCTGGTCTGATGTTAGGGAAACATCCAATCTAGGTATATGGCTCTGGTACTCATCAACATGCAGGCATCTTTAAAACTGAGAAACTTGGTCAGACCACCAAAAGTTTGGGTGTGAAAAGAACATAAAACACTTAAACTTTTAGTCCTGGAGAAGTTCCACAGGAGAAGAGCAGGTTGAAAAAGGGGAGACCACGAAAGGTTCTGGGAACTAATGGCCATACAGACACATAAAAATTGAAAAGAATAATATAGAGGCCTGGAGAAGTGTTTTTGGTAGGAGAGATCAGTTTACTGAGTCAGTGAAAGTTAATATACCAAGTTTGATGCAAGCCAAAGACTTACTTTTGGGTTTCAGAATTTGGGGTTTGTTTGTATGTATGATAGCTACATTTTTGACTTGTGGTGAGGAAGCAACTTGACTCCAGTGCTCTCAGAAGAAAAAGGAGGGGGGAAACTGATGACAATGAGTGCAGTCAGTACCTTCAGAGTGTTTGGTTGTAGTTTGGTTTAGGTGCTGTCGATAAAACCCATGGCCTTGCATGGACATGCCAGACAAGTTCTGAGCTCCATTTCAGGCCTGCTACGTTTATGCTTATTGAAGAGGAACAGAAGAATGGAGGACTATCTGTAAGGGTGCTTACCATTCAGAGAAAGCTGTTTGAAGTGAGGAATTCAGACTGTTTCTAGATGTTGTAATGTTAATTTTCATTGTCAACTTGATCAGATTTAAAATCACCAGAGAAAACCACTTCTGGGTATATCTGTGAAGCTGTTTCTAGAAAGAAAAGTTTATCTGAGAAGGAAAGGCCCACCCCAAAGGTAGGTGGCACCACCCCATGGGCTGAGGTCCTACTCACTTAAAAAGAGAAAGTCAGGTGAATGCCAGCATTCATCTCTCTCTGATTCCTGGCTGTATATGTGATGTGATCAGCTGGCATGAAGCTCCTGCTGCCATGCCTTCCCCACCATGATGAGCTGTGGCCCCTTAAGTTAAAGCCAAAATAAATCCTTGCCTCCTTAAGTTGTTTCTTGTCAGAAGATTTTAGTTAAAGAAACAAGAAAATATCTAATACAGTGGTTGAGTAATTGTTATTTCTTTCTGAGTGAAATGAGAAGAAGACATCATAAAATAAGTTCAAGGAGAGACATGTTCTCAAAAGTTGAGGGGTGGAGACTTATTCAGTGTCTACACACACACACACACACACACACATACACACACACACACACAGACATAGGCAAATGCACACACACGCTTTTTGGGCAGGGATCATGCTGCCTTTGTGTTAGCCAAGGCCCGTGAATCTTTTCCAGTTTGTGTATTTAAAATTCTGCTTTGACATGACTCTTTTTCCTCTGTAGCCTCCTTGCTTTAGGTCTTCTGCCCTCATTATCTTTTACCTGGAATATTGTATTTTTCTCCTGACAAGGCTCATTGCTTCTCACTTTCACATTCTGAAATTCAGTCCACATGCTATTTTACTGACAGTATTTGTTTTTTCCTTAACAACATGCAATGAACAATATTGCCATCATGAGTGTTTTGTATGTATGTGTGAATAGTATACATACACGAATGTAGGAATGTTCATGTGTTGTATGAGTCCATGTGTTCATATATGTGAGTACATATATGTATGAGGGCCTGAGGCTAAGGTTGGATGTCTACCTTGATCTCTCTCCATCCTATATACTGAGGCAAAGTCACTTGTTAAAACCAGAACTTACTTACTTAGTTCATCAGTTTAGCCAACTTGCCCTGGGGATCCTCTGTTCCTGCCTTCTGAGCACTGCAACTCCAGGTTGTCCACTATGCCCTCCTGGTTTTTATGTGGGTGCTGGGTCTCCAAACTCTGATCCTTATGCCTTTTATTCACTTATTCATTAAGATATCTCCACATCCCCCCATTTAACATGATTTTAGCTACCTAGGCTAACCCTGTCTCAAAACACAAGAGTAAGCAAATAAATAATAAATAAATGAATAATAAATAAAGTCATATCTTCAAGAAATAAAAAACATCAGAATAGATGGCATTCTAATGGAGCTTAATGGGATCTGACATTTTTATTTTAGATGCTATGTTAGTTGATTTTCTTCATTATGGCAAACCCTGACAGTAACCTTTGAAGGAGAAGAGTTATTTATTTTGGCTCATAGTTTCAGAGTTTACTCCATAATTACTTGACCCCATCTACTTAGGCAGAGCATCATGATGGCAGGAGTATTTGGTAGAGGAAAGAACCCAATGATTGGTTTACTTCCTTGAGCTAGACTTCACTTTCCAAGTTTCTCGAACCTCCCCAAACCAAGCTAGCAGCTGATAATCTAATCTTTAACATGTGGATCATAGGGGAGATTTTTTAAAATTGAATTCAAACTATAGTAGATGCACACTTTTATCATTGCTTATCTCTTTGAGTAATTTCTTATAACCTCTATAACTTCCATATAGAATGACTTATATTTGCTTATAAGGCTTGAATTTGTGTTTAAGACCAAATTTATCAATGAGCTTAGGACAAAATAGGCAATGTGTATTCACTGAGTGAATGAATGATTGGATATCTCTAAGGCATATTTTCTGTACCAATTAATCATTACTTCAGCATTCTGCTTGTCACAACACCTGAGTGGTGTTTGTAATTAGAACTATTAATGTGTGGAAAGTGGTTGATGAGCAGCACACCCACCTACTCTGCAGCAGGCTGAGTGCTAATGAATGTTAGCAGGAAGGACTTCCTATCATGGGCGACTCTCATCTTTAAAACTTGGCAATTTTTGTTGTTGTTGTTTATCCTGAGGTTTTTTTTTTTCAATTGTGGGATTCAAAAAATGTTGGTCTGTTTAAATATCTTGGCTGCGCAATTAAGAATATTCTTTACATATTTCCTTAACAACTCCAATGAAAATAGACTCAAAATTATGACCCAAATCTTACAAACACTTTTCTTAGTGAGCACAGCTTCTATCCCTCTCCACTTCATGAACTGCTGAAGTTTATTGGTTTTCTGGTACTCCATTTCCTTTTTTATGTGTTGTAGTAGTTACACTGCAAACTCAACTTTGGATAAAGAAAATAGAATGGAAACAGCTTAGTTCACTTATCTCTGCCTCACCCTCTGCCTTGGAAGTCCCCCGCGGCTCTTCTCCCCTCCTGCCGATCAATACTTCTTGTTTTAGTTTAATGAACATTCCTCCATTGATCTCTCTCAGGTGCTGCATTACTTTATGACAGGTTTCTTGGTTACAACTCCCTCTTACCTAAGTCCTGGGAGCACCTGCCTTTCCCAACGCAAAGCAGTCCAACAATGAGCACTTTCTTCATCGGAGGTTAATGTAGGATTCTTTTTTATCCCTTTGGGAAGGAACAAATAGATTTTTTTCCATTTAATTCTTTAACTTCATTTTGTAGTTCCATTCTTGGATGAATTGTAAAAGTCGTTTAAGAAGCAGATAAGAAAAAAGCAAAAAGAAGCTATGAATTGTTAAAGGCTTCTAAAGCCACTTTTCTAAAAAGTGGGAGTTATAATAGCCTTGTTGGTTATTTTTATTTGCATTATACCTTGTTACCATAGCAGCAAGTCGTTGAACAATCTCTCTCCCCAGGATACAAACTGGAGGCATTTGTATAGGACAAGTAATTCCCGTGTCTAAACACAGAGCTCCATCTTTCTTGTCCTTTGAGGAAAGAATTGAGGAGCATGCGTGGGCCCAGGAACTAACCAGGAACCACTGCTCTGACCTCCATACTGAAACCTTTTAATGTGGTGTTATGCTCTTGCACTTTTTCTTTCTCCTTTTGCATGTTGTGGCTGATTTGGAAAGTGACAGCCTGTTCCTAAAACATGCTAGATCAACTTTGTCTTCTGCCTCAATTACCTGGTTTAGTTCTGGCTGCCTTGTGCAGGTCCACAGATGGTTAGGAGCCAAGTAAGTTTCTCTGCTACTGCCTTCTTAAGCAAATTGCCAATGCAGTGGACTTGGTGTATTTATTTGTTAACAAACTCCCTGGAGGTAGATCACTTTTCTTGTTCTTATTTTGCTATTCCCAAATGGAATGTCACCACATTGTGACGATACCAGTGTGACACGCAACAAGGGAAATGTCTATCACCACTGGATTTAGAACGGGTGCAGGAATCAAGTACAGATTGCAATGAAAGCAATTTGTACCTATGAGCCACAGAACTCTGTAACTCCATATCAACCATCAACGTTGATGTGGCTTAGGATTTTCAACAAACTCTTCACATCTATTTTCAAATTGTAAGGCAGACTGTGACCATTTCTCAGTGGTCTAGACTGTCCATAATCTGGTGTAATTTTTTTCTTTCTACATTTTCAGTGTAGGTTCACAGTCTTGCAGTTTCTTCCAACACAGCTAACATAAAGTCCTTACATGAAGATTCCCCTGCCTGTCCCATTGCTTCTGGAAGAAATGCTTTTCTGCTAAGTGGCTGCAGGACTCAGTTCCTCCTGTCCAGAGGACTTTGCTCAAAGAGAAATGTGCCCCGGTGCTTCTTTGATTAGTCTTTGGTAAGTCCCTCTCACCCTCAGCCCCATTTCTGTTCTTTCATTTATTTCGTCTGTTTTCTGTTTTCTCCAGTTAGACTGTAACTTACTCTTATTGATAAATACCAAAGTAAATGTAAATATTTAGAAACAATACTTTCTGAAAACTGAATGAAATGATAAAGAGAAAATTCAGTTCAATAGGTTCATCATAATGACAAATGCCAACTCTATGACCTGCTCAACAGCAAATTAAGTTAATGCTGCTGTGAGCCCTGGAGAGTTTGGTCAACTCTGTGCCATCATTCACAAGAAAATCAACTTTGGGATCTAAGTATAGTGGAGTCTTCTGTAAGCCTCTCTGGGAACACTCCTCACCGGATCAATTATCTAGTCTTATTTTTCTATCATCACCAGTTCATAGCCTGTTCTCCTATCTGCATGAATTTTTTTTTTTTTTTTTTTTTTTTTTGCACGACTTTTTTTTTTGGAATTGGGGAAACGGAATGAGGGAAATTCAAAAGTTTTTTTCTAAAATTTTAAATCTAATTTTAAAAATAATTAGTGAAACGGAATGAGTAGTACTTCACAGTTGCTTTACTAAATATTCATATCAAGTTGAAATATATATTTGTCATGTAGAATGGCTAGAGGAAGTAGAAGGAAATATTTACAGTGAATATGACCTTATTTTTACTTTCAAGGAAAAACATTAACTTTCCTATCACATTTTAGTACTTATTCCTATTTCATTTCATCTGACAATGTCACTTGACCTACTTGGAAATCTAGGAAATGCCTGCTCTAAATTCTTTCCCATACCTCTTGTCAATATATAGGGCACATCACAGGAATTTAATGAAAGAAAGAGGGAGTGAGATGAAAGTGGGGGAAGATAACATCTCGTCATTTAGATATAGAAGAGACATTCTTGTCCACTCAAACTGCTGGTGTTTTGGAGAAACTAATGTCTCTCTGAGCTCATTTTTCTCATCCGTAGATCACATTTACCTTGCTTTGCAGGGAGGGTAGGGGATTAGTGTAAATGAGAAAAGTAAATATAGCTGTATGTGAAAACCCTTGGCACACAGCTTCACTGAAAACATCTCACATTTTTAGAACTGGTTTTCTTCACTCTTTTAGTATAGCACTGAGTGTTTACTGTGTTCTGTGTAAAGCATATGTGATGTAAAGTGACCTACACGTCGCCCTCTGTGTCCCTGTTCTTGTCTGCTCTGCTCCAAGACATTTCAGATTCAGTTCTCATTCTGTCTGCATCTAAAATTCTTTCCCTGTGCTGACCTTTTGTATTAGTGAATTGAAAATCTTTTCTTTCTTTTGCATTTTTTAATAAGGTCATCAGACTGTATTCATGCATTCAATTTTAATACATAAATCACTTTGAAAAATAGCTAATTTCTTATAAAATAACTGATGATTAAAACCCAAAACGAAAAACTTCATTTTGCATATTCAAAAATGTGCTTGCTCCTTTCTTAGCTGAATTGAAATGCACCTTTTAATTTAGCTGCCTCTTCCACTGCTCAGAAATGATTATACACATACTGGAGGTTTTCTCTCCTTGACAATTCACTACATTGAATGGCACGTGAAGTACCCCATCTGTCTTTTTATAGGCACATCAATACTTGCCTACTTTGATTGAACTATCTAGAGCAGCAATTCATTAACTTGTAACACATTAGCCCCGTTGTTTCATTACTGCTCCTGATGCTTCTCTGTTACTCAGAGATAACATGAAGTTTCTAGTTCACTATTTGGGTGTTTAGCTTTATAAAAATACATTTTCTATGTATTTGTATGGTACAGCTTGACCTCTAGGAAAGAGGCTACAAGTAAGAAAGTTCTACAATGCTAGCAATTCTCCTTTGTACCTTACTGCATTTCTGCCTGTCTTCCTATATCTCTTTAATCATCTTCCTCATGGTTTGAAATGGCAGTAGGGAGATTACATTCTTACCATCTCCATAATTAGCTCTTTATGAATGCTTCAGTGTAGTGGGTGAATCAACCAATGGATGCTATTTATACTGCATTAGGTATATGACTGCATCATTAACTGACATGTCTGTGTGATGGGTATCGTGAGCTGCCTCATTCTTGTATACCATTCCTCTCTTCCTCTTTGCTATATCAAAAAGTATTTATATACTCATAATCATGTCATTCTTTCTTGATAGTTGATACTCTGTTTCACACACATTTTTCCATGCTGTTTTAAGAGAAAACAGATGCCCAGTATCAAAGGTATTTAATGTATCCTTTACCCAGTTTCATTTTGTGATAACTTGTCAAGAAGCACTGTGAAATGCCCCCAATATTGTCCTCAAGTGTCAGAACAAGGGTACTTTCATCATAAGGACCCCAAAATTGTTCTTTCCACCCACCACTGCCCTTCTTCCTAAGCAGTGAGAGTCATTAATCTTGTCTTTGGTCCTATAACTTTCTCATCTCAAGCATTTTATGAAAATTGAACCAGTCTGTGTGTAAGCTTTGGGACCTAGCCTTATGACTGGGCATGATTCTCTGGAAAATCATCACAATTGATATTACTAGTCCATTCCAGCACATGCTGGTATTTCACAGTGTTCACACTGCAGTTCTTTATCAGTTCACCTATTTAAGGACTTGAGGATTGGTTCCAGCTTTTGGTTAATATGACTAGAACTAGCCATTCCTGACAAGCATATATCTTTGTATGAATATGAACTTATTACTTTCTAGGGTAACGGCTCAGGAATTTGATTGCTGGTTGCATGATAATTGTGTGCTTAGGCTTAAAAGAAATTTGCAAAATTTTTTTTTCCACAATGGTTGCAGCATTTCACATTTCTATCAGTAATATACTAGTGATCAACTGTCTCTACATACTAGTATCAGCATGTATACATGCTCATGTGTGCATTATGTATTTCATGTACCTATTTCAGAAATAATTTCTTTGCTTTCTTTTTATATTATTGTTCCATTTATCTATATAATTATCACTTTCTATGTAAGCTGTCTCATTTGCTTGGTTTTCTCCTTTTTATTTTCTTTCAGGAAATCTATAAAGTTGCCAGAAAGTTGACTCAGTAAGATGGTATCTTTAAATTACATTAGCCATTACATAGTGCCCTTATACATTAAGGCAGAATCTAAACAATAAGAGAGATAGTACATTGTTTTAGTATTAGGAAATGTAGGTCAAGCTTAAATATTTTAATTTTCCACATGAATACATAAAACAAACATGCTAGGAAAGATGTCTTTTCTCTAACATTAGCCTTCCCATCTTGATGGCATCTCTCTTTCATTTCTTCCAGTGATTGTATGACTTAAGACTATTTTAGATTCACCATGTAAGTAATGCCATTCAACACTGATTCTTCTATATCTGGTTTATTTCACTTAGTGTAATAGCATCTAGTGCATCCAAAATGGCAAGATTCCCTTGCTATTCAGGAAAGAAGACTAATTCATTATATGCATCTCATACCTTTTGTTGTATTTTTTTTGAAACCATGTTTCACTATGTAGCCCAGGCTGGCTGTGAACTCACTATTCTTCTGCCTCTGGCTCTTGAGTGCTTGGATTACAGATATGTACTACCACACACAGCCCATGTTTTCTCCTTACATTCATTGTTTTGTGGGCATTTTAGAAGCTTCTATGTCTTACTAGTTGCTTGAACAAATATGGGAGGGCAGGTATTTCACTTACTTCCATTGGATATATTTCCACAGGGCCCACAAAGCAGGCTTGAGACTATAAAACATAAAGAGAATTGAAGGGGGAAGATTCAGGCCATTGGTCTTGGTAATAATTTCTAGTATATGACATCAAAAGCATGAGCGATGAAAGCCAAAGTAGACAAGTAGGATTTGGCAAAACTAAAAAGTTTCTGCACAACAAGGAATTGAGGAGAGAAAAATTTGGCCATAGAATGTGAGAGAATATTTTCAAAGCATTCTTCTGGCAAAAGATTAGTCTATAAAATATGTAAGAAACTCCAACAGCTCAACAGCAAACAATTCTGTGCCCAAACAAATGGCCTCATTTGAGAAATAAGCAAAAGACTGGGATGGATGTTTATCAATAGAGGACAAAATAAATGAGCAAAAATATATGAAAAGATGCTCAACAAAGCTGATAATCAGGGAAATTCAAATCAAAATCACAATGAGAGATCATCCCATCTTTTAACTCACCTGTTATGGTGACTTAAAATAGAAAGAAAAAACTGTAGGCAAGGACAAGAAGGGACTACCTGTATTCTTGGTGGAAATGTTCATCACAACCATCATGAACAAAGCTGAGTTCTTCAAAAGGCTAAAAATGGAATTACTGTAATCGACTGGACATTGTAAATGGTGAGAAAGAAAAATAACAGACTGCTGTTGTGTGAAGTGCCATCTTTGATTTGATTCTCTACATTATAGAGTAGCGCCTTCAACTGAGTATAGCATGTAGAGTTTGGATACTAGTGAAATGCCCAAGACAGGAGGGAAACACAAGAAGGGGAGTAGAGCAGGTGGAAAACAGAGACATAGGTTTTAATGTCACTAGCAAGCTGGTTCGGGCTGAGCCTGTGTGACTGCTTTGTTATTTCCGATTATATATTTAAAAAGAAATACTCTAAGACAGACCATGAGTAACAAAGTTACCTTAAAGGGAATACATACAAAGGAAAATCCATAGTCAACAGTGGGAGGGCCAGTGGAGTGATAGGAAGAGATGAGAGACATCTCAAAAGGAAGACAGAAAATCTCATAAACAGATGGGTCAGTAAGATTATTTTTTAAATGTAAAGCCACAAATCAAAGAAGTCCTGCTTGACTGGTTGAGAGAATTATTTGCATAGAATAGATAGATTTAAAAAGCAATTTGACAGCAGCTTCATGAAGTTTGTTTTCTCTCTTATTCAGTAAGAAAGTAACAAGATGTCTGCAATAAAAAAATGATTATTGGTGGGACATTCATTCACAGTCTAATGTGCAAGCTGATATTAACTTGGAGTAGAGTAGATACTGAAAAACAAACAAACAAACAAACAAACAAGACAGTTAGTTGCAAATGAAAATCACATGGAGCAGAATCTCAAACTCCCTTAACATTTGAAAGGAAAACGTCTCTTCATTAATTCTACAAGGACAATGGGAGATTCAGTCAGTAAAAAGCTTGTTGTCCAGACATGTAGACCTGTGTTCAATCCCCAGCACCCACTTAAAAGCCCAACACAGCAGTATGTGCTGGTAATCCCAGCACTGCGGGTAGATGATTGGGTAGACAGGAGGGTCCCTGGTCCTTGCTTGTCATCCAGCGTAGCCTAATGAGTGAGATTCAGGTTTAAAACACAAAGTGGAGAGTGATTGAGGAAGACATTGCATGCATGCCCATGGAAAGGGAGAGAGAGAGAGAGAGAGATAGAGAGAGAGAGAGAGAGAGAGAGAGAGAGAGAGAGAGAGAGAGAGAGAGAACCCAAGCCTCCCAAAGGACAATGCTTTCTTTATGCTTGGGTCTCCTGTGAGTTTGGGTCTCTACAGCTGAGGTGAGGAAATGTGGCCATCCTCAGAGATAGGTTGTTGTTAACAGGTAATGGGAGACTGTCAAAGTACCTGCTTCTGTGGCTTGCAAGGGGTGGACCAGGATGCATTTTCATCTGACAGTTACAGGACTGTAGGACTGTCCTGAGTGTCTATAATTGTCCATGTGTGGACAGAAATTCTCAGGGCAAGGGAAGTGAATCTTGTGAGGATTACTACTGGCCTGGACTATCTTCTTCAAAATAGCCCTGCTTTCCAACTAGAGCTGAATGAGGAAATTGCTAGTGTATGGAGATATTTCTTTCAATCCTCTACATTGTATTTCTTGCTTCTTGTCTCTAGTTCTGATTGTAATTTTTAAGGAAGTGGTGACATGGAGATGACAGCATCAAAGTAGAACGTTCAGGCTTCTTATTTTAAAAGAAACACTTCGAAACAACAACAAAGGTCTTGAACTGAGAACACAGATATACAACCAGGACATCTGAATAGAGCTCACAATATAGGAGCTTTCATTTATGTGAGCAGATGGTGATGTCAAGGAAAATTGTCATTCTTAACAAATCTCTGGAGTCTCTGAGGATGCTCGTCTTTATGCTAAACACCCTCTGTGTAAGGTTTTCTAAAGCCACTCTCAGGAACACGGAATCAGCAGGTTATTTTTAATATATTTAGTTTTGTTTAATACATTTCCCTTTCCCCTTATTATCTGTTAGTAGTTTAGTGCAATGAACATATTAGATGTCAATACTGAAGTAGTAGTATACATTTTCCCTACTATGGTTATATGTTATTTCTATTACATCACACTCACAGAAACAGAATGCTTGAAGGCTGGTATGAAGCATAGCATACATAGGAAAAGACAGAGGTAGAAAGGAACTGGAAACCTGATTTCATTTCACACTGTTGCTTAGAAATGCTAAGCAAATTCTCCCAATTCACTCAAGCTGTAGTATGTATGACCATGCCCACAGTGAGCATGTGTGTTAAAAGTTTGAACCTGTGGTGGTCCAGCACTTGGGAGGACTCTGATGGGGCCCTGTACTGCCTGTTGTATCTTTTCTAACCCAATCGGTCTTTCTTCTGTTATCTTATCTCCTCCTTTCTTTCTGTTCTCTCTCTTTTCTATTATTCTTTCCTTCTTCCCTTCTTTTCTATTTTTATTACTTCTTTTCTTTCTTCATATCGCCCTCTCTCCTGACCCCCTTCTTTTTTTCCTCCTTTAAAATGTCACAAAGTTCTTGTATTGCAATCAAAACTGTACTGCATTTCTTTCTCTAGTCTTTACAAAGAAGGCCGCCTCTCTGATGGAACATGAGCCAGAGGGATGATTTAGTCAGCCCTCCTGAGAGGATTCTCTCTTTTCTTACTCCACAAACATCCTCATATTATGAATCTTTTAGAGCAAACAAATATCTTCCAACTACCCCATGCAAGTTTTAAAACCTCTTACCAAAGCTGTCTTCACAAACAAACACCCAAGTAAGAAACTTTCCTTGCTTATTTTAAACTACTGACTGTACATCTTACATTTCTAACTTAATCTGAATTGCACCCCTACTTGATTCATCAAATATAGTTTATATATACATTTATTTATAACTTTATTGTTTTCAAGGCAATTGCTCTAGAAATAAAACATGATAGGAATTATTATGTTCATATTATAGATGATCAAATGAACTTTAAAGTGGAAAAATGTTTTGCCCATGATTGAACAGCAGTGTTGAATTGGTTTGCCTGATTTCAAATATAGCACTGTAAATAATAGTTTATATTTTATGTGTTTTTAGATATAATGTTATATAATACTACATAGCAAAAAGTTACAAAAATTTATAGTGAAATATAATTTAACATATCCATGTATCTTTTCCTTCCATCCATTCATCCATGCATACATTTTGCTATTCTATGTTGGACTTAGGAACAAAAATACCTTAAAATAGCTAAGTTATAAACAGACGAAACATACCTTTGACAGGTTTGGAGTTTCGGGAATCCAGGATGAAGGTGCTGGCTTACGAGTGTCTAGCAGTGTCTGGACTTTGCTTCATAGATGTAGATAGCAACTTCTCAAAGCATTGTCCTGTGGTAGAAGGGGAGAGTGAGACTCATCAGTAGTCTGATAAGGACATGGGTGATGTTTCTAAGAGCAAAGCTTTTATGATAAAGTCCAGCTCCCAAGGACTTCATATCTGGATTCTGTTGCACTAGGGATTAGGTTTTGGCCCATGTGTGTGCGTGCATGCATGTGTGTGTGTGTGTGTTTGTGTGTGTGCGTGCATACGCGCACAATTGTTTATGCAGAGTAAGACCATTCTTAAGTCTTTCAAAAGTATGAGTTTTCAAGTAATAAAATCATATGCCATTTTATGATTCATTCATTCTAGTTTTGGGGTTTTTTTTTGTATAAGAGAAGGAGGCAATGCTATCATGATATCTGAAGTTCCATCCTTGCTTTGTTGAGAAACTGGCTGCTGTGGTTGAAGAAATGCTCTGGAGTATGCTTTTAGAGGACAGTAATAGGGTATCTGGGGAAGTGTCTTATGGAAATCCTTTCAGTGAAAATCAATGTCTCATTATTAACCAAGTCCTGAACCTGCAGTGGATTTGCTCATAAACCTCAGAAGCAAATTGTTTCTTATGCCAGTAATGCTCAACATGAACTAGCTTTTATTACTTCTATCATTAGGAATTGGTATTTTGAGCCAATGATAATACTTACCAGCATATTTGATTAATACTTGCTAAAACACAGATTTTTCACCTCCTATGAGAAAAAATTGTGTAGTATAATTTATTTCTCAGGGAAACATTTTAAAGGAACACTGAAAAGCCTGTTCCCTGGTCAGCTTCTGTCCTTTAGACAGACATGCCACCAATTCAAAACTTGTCAGGGCATATAACTCATTCCAAAGAAGCATTCCTTCCTTAAGCAACCAAGATGTATTAATAGTACACACAAATGAAATTAGAGTAGTGGTAAGACAGAACACTTCCCATTTACATATGCATAGCTTCAGTTCAGCTAGATTATAAGAGGATATTATTTTGTAAAAATTATTAGAGTTACTATTTAAAGGTTGCTGCATAGCAACTAATTGCTCTCATGGAGCACTACATAACAATACTGGACCCATGATACTTTACATCTATTTTTAAATTTAAAGTCAATCCACTAAAGGATTTTGGTAGGTAATTATAGTGACCTGAACATTTTAAACATAAAATTTTATTCTTTAAAATTAATATTGATAAAAGTTCACAATAGAACTGTTGGCTTTTTTTAGACATGCACATTAATTTGGAAGTGATTTAATTCAGAATGGTAGTAATACAAATACATTTTTCAGTTGTGAAATATAGGTCAACTGAATGAGTAAAGGGTAGTTTGATAGTTCATTCACTGTCCAACAACTTATTAAGGAAATTATTCTTTCAACAATTCAGTAAATGTTGAAAATTCCATTTTACTATCAAGTAATAATAATTTAACAAATTGAGAAACATTTTGTATTCTGTTGCATATTCCAAATATAAAATTCTGGAATGAGTTCAATGCCTTTTTACTAGTGGCTTTAAGGATGTCATACAAGGGAGTTAGCAGCAGCTTTCTGTTAAATTCAAAAAGCAAGAAATAGTACAGTATTAGAAGTTGCAGTATGGGAAGCCTTTAACTCAGCATGACAGATAGATTGCTTTCCTTCTTTAGATGTTTTCAAACTTGGAGTTTACCAAAACATTAATGGGCATGTGACAATGTAGATGAAAGAAACAGATAATAGGTCAAATTAAACTTCGTTTCTTCATAGTTACGTTGAAACTTTGATTTTACCATTCTTTCATGTTGCTATCCTCTGGCTTGTATCCAGCATAGAATCACTATGGGGCTCATTACTGTTAGATCCTGTTCTTTATCTGCCAACCAACATCCTGCTTCAGTTGACATTGATCTTTTGTAACAGATCTTCCTTGAGTATTATGAATGAGGAATTTTTATTGTAATAATACAAAATTTGGGATAATGATCTACAATTTAAAATACAGTACAGAACAGAGAAGAACATTAGCAAAGAAGAAAATCAATATGATTCATTTCTAAGTAGTGTTATCTTTCAATTATTGTGAGAAATTCCTGAGATGAATCAAAAAGAGGAAAAAGAGATAATTCTGTCTCTATTTAGCAGGTTTCAGGATATGGTCGCCTCTTCCATGGCTTTTGGTTCTGTGATGAGGCAGCACATTATGATAGATGCACAGAGCAGAGGAGCTCTTTTATCTTGTGATGTCCAGGAAATACTTCAAGGAAGGGACAGGATCCCAGAATCCCCTTGAAGCAGAATCAAACTTCCTATGAGGCCTCAACTCTTAAAGTGCTAGTGCCTCTCAATCATGACACTGACTGGAGACACAGATTTTAACACTGAGGCCTTTGGAGGACATTCAAGATCCAAATTATAGCATAGGTACACAGTGCAAAAGACTTGTATATGTTCGCTTTAGTAGAAGCTAGCAAGTGCTGTCCTTAGGGACATCTGGGGACACTAGCCTGACATGACAGGCCTTAACACATATGTATGTATGAATACCTGGGGCTATCGGAGGATGTCAGTGGAGAAAGAAGTATAAAGATGATTAAGATGTTCTGTATGAAATACATAAAAATTCAATTGAAAATTTGCAGCAAAAGATGTCATAGATTCACTGAGAGAAAGAAATGGATGTGCCATCACTTATAAACAGAATTATTTGTAGATTAAGTTGATATAAATAAGATAATATATACTCACATCATGTAAATGCCATAACTGAGTTTGAAAATATTAATTTTATGAAATATGAAATGCTGAAGAAATGTATTATTTTTGGTGTGTCTAAATTCTTCAAAGTAATATTTTTGTGTATTTTATTTATTTTTTATTCATATGTATGAGTGTATTGCCTGCATATGTATAAGTCCACCCATGTCACGTGATGCCCTTGGAGGTCAGAAGACAGCGCTGGACCCTCTGGAACTGGAGTTACGGTTGTTACCCATCATGTGGGTGCTAGGAGCCTAACCCAGGTCCTCTGCAAGAGCAGCCAATGCTCCTAATTGCTAACCCATCTCTCCAAACTCTCAAAGGAATATTTTTTTAATTAACTGAAAGCCCCAAACCCTCAATATAATGGAAATGAAAAGAAAGAGGAAGAAAAGGGAAGTTTGTATGCAAAAATCATCTTTTGAGCCTCATGATAGGCCCAAAGCAATGGAACACATATCCGTATTCTGAAACCTCCAAATTCGTGAGACAAAAATAAATGTTTCTCTTCTACGCTGATCATAGTCACTAACCAAATAAGAAAACAAAGCTGCAAAATGTTGGTGTGCTAAAAATAGAGACGTAAACAAAGCATTATGAAAGAGTTACAGAACAGGATCAAATTACTTTGCATTTTCAAAAACATAAATTGTTGCCTTATGATGTTTCAAATCAGGAGTAGACAAAGAATTAGGAACACATAGCAGGATGAAGGAAATATAAAGACAATACTATTAAAGAAAAGAAAAAAAGAGAAGTCAGGTAGGTGCAGTATTGAAACTTGTAAATGTCAAATAAAACATAATTCCTATTTTGTAGTTTTGTATATAAAGATCATATTCATCTAAGCAAACTGAAGTATTTTTCATAGATTTCATAAAGAAACAAAGATAATAGTGCTTCACAGCAAAAAGAAAGCCCAGCCACTAGGTGGAGAGTTAATCAGCTAAGGGGTATGATAATCCTTAATTTCAGGAAACTCACCTAGAAGTTTAAGTCTGACATCTAGAGAGACACATCACTGCAGAGGAAAACTATTCAAGAGATAGATGTTTCTAATGAAGACAAAGGACCTAGACTGACTTTACATCTAATAAGTTATTCACCATTCTCTCAGGAACCTCCTTGGAAGTTACTCTCTATCTGGTCAATTTAGAGAGATGCCACATCCTGCTTAAGGCACATATCTATTGACTGTGTTCTTTCCATCACTTTCCTATGAGAAAAAGACTATTGAGTGCTGATGACACTTATACTTATTGAAGTAAATAAATACTTGAACACTCAGTATAGGAATTAAAAATCTTTTTGAGCTTTTAATTTTATGTGTATGAGTGTTTTCTGTGCATGTATGTAAGTGTACCAAGTGCATGCAATGCCTGCAAAGGCCAAAAGAAGATATCAGATCCCCTGGAACTGGAGTTATGGACAGTTGTTTGCTACAATATAGGTGCTGGGCACTGACCTCTGGTCCTCTGGAAGAACAGTCAGTGCTCTTAATGACTGAGCCACTTCGTCAGCCCCATACAGGTATTTTTCAGGTACTTTAATATGAAGTTAAAACCTGAGAAGTGAAAAGCAATAATTATGGTTGTGACTTACCAGACCACTTACCTCTCCATAAGGATGAATTTTAAACTTTATTTAAGATAATTTTTAGCTTCAAAATAAGTCTACACGATATTGTAATGACAGGAACAGAGCAAGGTCTTTGAAAGAATACAATTTTATGTATTAGTTCAAAAGCCTTCTGAAAAATTACACATACAGTATCTCTACATGTGTCCATGTGTACAGCTGAAGCCTAATAATAAGAAACAGTGTCAGGCAGGAGAAACTTCCCTTTGAGTTGTTGGTCAGGGTAGTCCAAGAGACTCCTAAAATTATAGAGGCTATTGCTACAGCCTTTGATTACTTCCAAGAACTTGAAGGTAAGACCCTATTGCTGAAGACAGGACATACTTCAAACCCAAGACTTGGAACAGTGGAGCTGGAACTGGCCTGGAAACCACCTACCTGAAGGATAGCTCTCATACTTTTGGAGTACACTATGCAAGCTGCTAAGGGAGAACATCACTTGATGGTCCAACCCCAATTTTAAGGCCTAACAACCACAACAATGACTGGCACAGCAAACTACATTGGGGAAGTATTGGAACTTTTACCTTGGGGGTAATCAACAGCTAACTAATTGGACTTAAAGCTCACTCAATGGGAGGGAACTCATGTGTGATACTATAAATATAGCCAAATAAACATGAAGGGAGAGGTCATAGATCTTAGAGACAACCCTAAGTCTGTCACATCCTTAGACAAATGTGATTTCTTACCATATGCTAAATATGGGTTCTCATATTGACAGAAACATATGCCAGTCATCACTCCTCAAAGAAGCTTCCTTTTCAATAGACTGGGAATATTGAAAAGTCCACACTGTTCACACACAGAGATTAAGTGTCTGTGGAATGCCTAATCCTAAGTGAAACATATACAATGGAGGCTTTACACCTAAGGGTTACAGAACATAGTAGAACAAGGAACAGAGAGAATATTAATGCACTTTTCAACTCTTATCAATGGAAATCCCTCATGCAACAGAGGGCAATGAACACAAAAGGCCACAATTAGCCAAAGTGTAGAGAATTAGAGTCTGGAGAATGTGGTCCCTTGGCCTGGACTCCTACATTAAGCTCCACCCACCCAGGACTCAAGGACCATTGCAGAAGAGGGGGGCAGAAAGACTGTAAGAGCCAGGGGAGAAAAAATAAATAAATGAAAAAGGCCTCTTTGCACCTTAACATCTCAGCTCTTCTAGGATCCCATTGAACCTCCATATCTCTGAGCTTTCCCAGAACTGTGGTGAGTTGCCTTTCTCCTACCTCCTTGTGCTCTGCCATCTCAGTTCTCAGACCTGCTTGGGTTACTAGGATCCTTGGACCAAAATTTGTGAGTTTGCCCAATTTAATCTATCAGTCACCTTTGTATACAGCAACCACCGAGTCCACTTTACTGTTCCAGGACCAAGAGGAGTCAACATTAGAATCTCAGCTCAAAAGTTGTACCTATCCTTAGCTTAATTGAGACCACTTTTTGCACACCATTTACACGGCAACATAAAGTGACCCTCAAACTGAACAGCAGTCACTGCTCAGCTGGGCCATAACTTGGTAAGTTGGGGAAATAACAAACAAAGATATAAACAACCATTCCACAAACATGAGATAGCCTACCCATACCACCAAATACCACCTAACAAAAAATGTCTATGTCTCACTGGAAAAAAAAAACACTGTGAATAACTAAAATAATATATCTAATATAGAAATTGACATCCCCATTATAATGTTTCTTGATGACAGCAGCCTAACAGATGCAGAAGGCAATGACTTCAAAATAGCAATTATAAATATATTCAAAATCATAGTTCTTATACTTCCTCAAGCCACAGGGATTTTATCCCAGGTGGGGTCTATGCTATTCACCCCCCCCCCAGCCTTTTGAGTCATTCCCTGTCATCTCAGCTATCAGCCCAGCCTGGGTCTATGGGATCTTTCCCCACTCCAGAATTGAGGTCCTGAACTTTCTCCCAGATACCACCCTGTGCCCCACTTTTTGAGCTCTGTGTGCCTCAAACCTGAAAACTCTCACTCTAACTTACCAACCAACCTGTTCACTTAGTAGCCCCCACTCCCATATGTTGATCAGGACTCTATGAAGTCAATTCTGGAATGTCAACTCAAATATTGTACCTATCTCTTATCTGAACTGAGACCACTTATTTCATCCCAAATGTATATCAACATAAAGTGACCCCAAAACTAAACACCAAACACTACTCAGCTGGGCCGTAACTGACAAATCAGGGAAACAACAAACAAGATACAAACAAGCATTCAACAAGGAAAAGATCACATACCCATACCAAGACATACCACCACACATGTCCAGATCGCATAGACAAAAGAAACTTGAATAACCAAGACATTACGGCTACTACAGAAATTAACCACCATATTATAATGTTTCCTGAGAATGGCATCTAGGTGACAAAGACAATGATTTCAAAATAGAAATTATAAATATGTTTAAGGAACTCAAAATGATATAAATAAAAAAGTAGGTGAAGACCATAAAAACACAAAAAGTTCGCTGAAATAACTAAAACAATTCAAAACATGAAACTAGAATTCAATAAAAAGACAGACTCTCTGAAGAAAAGTCAATCTGAAATAAAACTTGAAATGAAAATCTCAGGAACTCAAACAAAGAGCTTAGAGGAAAGAAGCAAAAAAGAAGTAACGGAAATGAAACAGAATATCAGATCTTGAAGACCAGTTTCAAAATTGGATCACTCTATCAAAGAAGGAACAGAACATGCAAGACCTCTTAGACACTGTAAAATGACCAAATACATGGATCATAGGCATAGGGGAAAGAGAAGAAATCCAGGACAAAGGAGCAGAAAATATTTTTAATAAAGTCATAGAAGAAAATATCCCAAACCTAGGGGAACAGATGCCTATCAAGTACAAAAACACACAGAACATCAAGCAGACAGGACCAGAAAAGAAATTCCCTGAACCATATGATAGTCCAAACACTAAACATACAGAAAAAAGAAAAGATATTGAAAGCTGTAAGAGAGAAAGGTTGAGTCACCCCAGGCCCATAGCAATAAGAGCTGACTACAGCGGAGACTATGAAACTCCAAAGGGTTTGGACCAATGTCGTATAAGTCATGAAAGGTTATACCTCAGACTACTATGCTCAGAAAAAATATCAGTTGCAATTACAGGAGAAATAAAGATTTCCGTAAACAAAACTGACTTAAGTAATTTATGTCTAAAAAACCAGTTCCTTGGAGAATGCTTGATGGAAAACTTTGGTCTGAAGATATTAGACACTCTCAATAGGGCACAAAGAATGGATAAATTATACCAGAATGGCCAACCAAAATAAGTCTAAGAAAATAGTACTACAACACCAACATAATAGGAATTAATAAACATTGGTACATAATAGCCCTCAATATTAATGGTTTCAACTCCCCAGTAAACAGACCCTGATAAAGCAATTGGATTAGGAAACAGGATCCATGGATTTGCTACTTCCCAGAAACACACATCACCAACAATGATCAGTACCACCTTAGGGTAAAAGAACAGAAAAAGATATCCTAAGTAACAATTAATAACAATCCTAATTAAGAAACAAGCAAGTGTAACTATTCTAATAACTAGCAAAATTAGCTTCAAACTCAAATTAGTTAAAGAGGCAGAGAAGATAATTTAACACTCACTAAAGGAAAAAAACCACCAAGAAGAATTTACAATCTTAAACATATACGTATCTCACAAATGAGCATCCAATGTCATTAAAGAACAATTATTAGCTCTAAAATCTCATATTGACACCAGCATAAGGACAATGGGTGACTTCAATAATCTGCTGTCAACATCAGAAAGGTCAACCAGATTAGAACTAAACAGAGAAACCCTGGAGGTGGAATTTAGAGAAATCTACAGAACATTCCACCAAAACACCAAAGAACATATTTTCTTCTCAGAAAACCATGGAACATTCTCAAAAATTGACCACTTATTAGGACACAAAGCAAGTATCCACAAATTTATTAAAATTGAAATATCATCTTGTATTCTATCTGAACACAAAAGAATAAAGCTAGATATCAACAACAATAGAAATGAAAATGTGTGCAAAGTCATGGAAGCAAAAAGTACATTATTGAGTGAAAAATGGATTACAGGAGAAATCAACCTGGAGAGATGGCTCAGTGGTTAAGAGCATTGACTGTACTTGCAGAGGGCCTGGGTTCAATTCCCAGCAACCACATAGCAGTTAATAACTGTCCTAACTCCAGTTTCAGGGGATCTAATGCCCTCTTCTGACCTCTGAGGGCATTGCACAGCACAAGTGCACTTACATACATGCAGGCAATATATTTGTATACATAAAACAAAAGTAATAAAATATTTTTAAAAATCTCCCAAATATAAAGAGCCCAGGATCAGGTGGATATAGTGCAGAATTCTACCAAACCTTCAAAGAAGAACTAATACCAATACTCCTCAAATAATTTCATAAAATAGAAAATGATTGAACACTTCAAAATTATTTCTATGAATCAAGTATTAATTTAATACTAAAACCAAGGACCCAGTAAAAACAAAATTAGTCAAAGTCTCTCATGAACACCAATGCAATAATTCTCAATAAAATAGTTCCAAACTTAATGAAGAACACATTCAAATATTATGTACAGTGATCAAGTTGGCTTCACTGCAAAGATGCAGGGATGGTTTAAGTCATGTAAATCAATAAATGTGATCCACTACACAAATATACTCAAGGAAAGAAACCACAAAATCATCCCCTTATTTGGAGAAAAGCCATTTGTCAAAATCCAACATCCATTCATAAAAGTTATGGAGAGTCTAGAGATACAGGGGGCAAATCTCATTGTAATAAAGGCAATATACCACAATCCCATGGACAACTTGCTAAAAAATGAAGAAACAAGGTTGGCCCTTGCTCCTGCCCTTGGTTACCCATGAGAACTTGCCAATAAGACCCTATTGATGAATAAACTACATACATGAAACATGGAACAATCTGGAGAACTGAAGCTGGTAATGACTTCAAAACCTTCAAAATATTGGTTTTCTTCCATAGTGATGGAAGGTACTATGATGCTATCAAAAGAGAAAATTAATCATTAATCTTATTCATTTGTGAATCCTACAAACTACAACTGGCCTGGCAAGATATGCATACTAGGGCAATAATGGCATGAATATTATGGGAGTAACCAACCACTTTTTACTTGGATTTAATGTCCACTTCATAGGTTGGAGCCCATATCTGACAGTGTTTGCAGACCTAGGAGCTGAAGCTAGACAGATCACAGGCTATAGGGTAAAGCCTAGTACAATTGTTCTGCTCAATAAATATAGTATTATAGTAAATGACTCTGAATGACTTGTTATAGCCATAGAGTAATGAGTATCTCAACTCTCAGCAATGAAGCTTCCTTATGCAACAGATGGTGATTAACAAAGAAAACTCGCTAATAGGCAAAATATGAGAGGTTGAAGACTGCTTATCCCTGAATAGGACCGCTATATCAAAGATTTGACTCCCAAGACTCAGGGATCATTACAGGAGAGGTGGCTGAAAGACTGTAAAAGCCACAGGTGGATGATCACAAGGAAATGGTCAGAAAGTTGGGGAGTTACTCATGAACTTACAGCAATCATGACTGCATGCACAACTCCCATGTAAGCTTGAGCCAGACAAAATCCCAGCATAGATATGGGAATATTCATAAGGAACCCCATCCCTATCTGAGGAAGTATTGGCAACTGATGGCTGCTGGAACAGAGAGATTAATCTCATTAAACCCATCCTAAACAATATTTAGACACAAATTTGACTCTTTAGTGCATATACATATATATATATATTAGTATTTATCTATTAGTGCACATGAAACTGTGAGTGACAATAAGGAAGGGGGTGCAGATAGGCGAGGGGGTCTCTATAGGATCAAATTGTATTTATTATATGAAATTTCAAAAATCAATAAAATAGAGCAAAAATGATAAAACAGTCAATTCCTCATCAATGATTAAGAAATCAACTAGTACATATAAAACCTGATATTTAAACAAAGATCCTCAAATCTACACTGTTCTGAAAAAGACAGAGGTGTGCAGGGCACAACTGTTGGAAACACACTTTCAGTCTATCTTGTATACCAGTCATAAGCACAGTCAAACATTAACACACACCCAAAGACAAGGTTAACAACGAATTACTGAAATAATTAGCAAACAATTTCTCTTAACTTCATGGGCAGTGAGTGTCAGTCATTCCTAAGGGAGAAGGGTCTGTACAGCCTTGAGAAGTGGTCACTATGATGTTCTAGTGAAAGCATATGACCTCATGTTCAGGAAGCTTTATTTTTTATGAAACTGGAGCTTGAACTTCTCTCATTACACACAGATGTTCTATATGTGATAGCAAATAGAGTGTATTTAGAATTTACATTGAATAAATATACCACTCAGTGGACCAATAAGGAAACAAAAATTTGAGCATTAATATTAAATTTTAGGATGAAAATAACTAGCACAGGTATTTACTAAATCTGCATATTACAGACTTATACTCAGAAATTCTGACAATATATTTTGAGAGATATACTAAAATATAAAGTTTTAAAACCTTGTTTCTCTGCCTGGAAATTGTTTGTAATGTTTATCTTCTACCCCCTTAAAACAAGACTAATGTGGACAGAAACATGGTAAGGCTATTTTATAGATAGGAATCTAGAGATAAATTCTACATGTGCCTCTAGCAGTTACATATTGTTCCCAATAGACAGACTGCACCTGTGTTTGGACAACAGATGGTCATTTCACCTAACAGCATTAATCTTAAGGAAAAAGAAATCATCAATTAGGCTTGCTCTGCCCCTTACTCTTTACCTGCAGAGCAAAGACTAATTGAAATCTTCTTAATCTGCTCTTATGAATGCAAACAAAAATTGGTCAACCATACTGAAAAGCACACAAATTCAGTGCTTTTGCCAACTTAAAAATTGAATTTGTGTTATCACGTTGGTTCCCAGCCTTAATTGGATGATTTCAGACCTTGATTTGAACACATAGTACTTACCAATCACGCTACAGATATGGACATTGAAACCTAGGACACCTATGAGTCAACAAAGTTTCAAATTGACAAGAATACAATATTTCTAAGCATACCTTAATTTTAAAATTCTATTTTTTCTTTTCACTATTAAAATGGAAGTTACAGGAGAGGATACTTCTTCAGTGGTCTAATACATACTGCCTAACCACTTTCCTCGCCACATTAAGGTATCAGATAAGCGGCAAGACCTTTGGTCCAGAAGAAAGATGTTCAGGTGGAAGTCTAATTAATTAGCAGCTACCTGTGGATTAGCATGATTATTATTTATCTACTGTTTCCTGACTTGGGCGTCTGTATATCAAATTTCTCAGACTCCTTATATCAAACACCAGTTTAGGAAGGTCTTGGAGGAACATAAGGAAGAAAAATAACCTTCCTTGTTTTCAGTTCTTGACACTGTTGTTCCAACAGGAGAAGACACGTGCAGCTCCTTGGTCCACTTTGGGTTTGCCTAGAAACAACTATACTACAGGCTCTGAAAACAAGGCAGCCCCTTACTCAGAGCTTTCCCTAGCATCGTGTTTCCACCATCCTCCTACTATCAAGCCCCAAGCCGCCTGAGCCTCAGCTCTTTCTCCAAGCTCTTTCGCTTTTTTGCAGCAGTCTAGAGCTAGGCATTCCATTTCATCTTGCTGTGCTCACATGCATGAGGATTAACTCACTGGACTGGGTTACTTTAATTGACCAGAGTTCATTCTTCTCAGTGGTTACATATTTACTCTGAAAAGATGCTTTCTGCACCTTGGCATGTACTGCCTATATATCTATATAGACCTCAGAGTATGAAGTGCTTGTTTGCTAGAATAGCTAATTCTACCAGTGTGACTTATGGTGAACAGCTGCTTTCTTATGTCTGAGGCTTTGGGGATTGAAGTAACAGCTTAATAAGATAGTCTAGGCTCACAGTGCTGTCTTTGATGATGCCTGTTTTGCTTGGAGTGGCTCTGGCCTCTGGCCGCATGCCTGCATACCCCTGGGAGAAGGCAGCTGGAGACTTGTGCCTGATTTCTCCTGGAGTTCATTCAACTGTTTTTTCTCCTCTGCTTCTTTTTGTTGTTGTTAAAATGTGTCAGTTTTATATATTAACAAAGTTCAGCATGGTATTTCAACCTAAGTGTATGCATCCCTTGGTCATAGTCAGCTTCCTTTAGTTATGGTGCCCATCTGTCCTACATTCAGATTGACTTTCTTTAATAAAAAATATTTTATATAGAGCTTAGGAATGCATGTGAAAATGTCTCAATGTCAAGAGCCCTGGAATGAATTTTTCTGTATGAAACTGTGTGTTTTGACAACGAAGTGGAGATCTTTTTTAAACGTTGGAACCTCATTTAATTTTATGTCTTATAGAGTTTATAGTGAGTAAAAGATTATATAAGCGTAATAATTCATCTGTAAACCTAGAAATGTACAGCCAATTTTGAAAGAGATGTACCCTAGCTCAGAAAAATGTTATTGAATAGGTTAATGCTGTTGTAATGAAATGCTTCTTTTAATTAAAACATATTTTCTTATTATTATTATTATTATTGTTATTATTGTCATGTATTTATATATGATGTGTTTGTGATCACAAGTACCATGGCCTGTATTGGGCACAAGGCAGCTTTCAGGAGTTACTTCTTTTCTCTCTCTATGGAATCTGGGAATTGAGCTCATATCATCAGTTGGGCTTGAACAGCAATGGCTTTCACTTGATTAACCATCTCACTGGCTTTTGGTTTACACAAAATATATTTTAACGTCTACATGTTGGGGGATACCTGGCCTATTTATCTTTCTTTTTCTGGATAATTTACTTAATATAAGACCCTAAGTTTCCATCAATTGTGCTACAAATGACCATATTTCATTCTTCTCAGTGTTGGCAATATTCCATTGTGAGTAGATATTCATCGGTAATGGGTATTTTGCCCCCTCATCTGCACTACGTGGATGGTTAAGTATCTCTTTGATATGCTTAGATCATTTATTTATCAGAAATGATGTAGCTCGTATTATACAGCACTATCCTCAGTGCCAAACAGCTGTCATCCTCATGAGTTCAGTTTGCGAATTATCATCACCGCTTGGCCTGTTGGCTATCACATTCTCTCCTAGAAGAAGGGAGCTGCAAAGGTAGTTAGACCCTCACGTCTGGATTCAGCCATCCTCCCAGCAAGTTGAGTGCAATTTTGCTCAGTTGCACATGGCCACAGGTTCTTGGGGGAGGAGTTATAGTATATAGGCTTGGGAGGACTAAGGGAAGAAGGCTCTATCCACAGAGTCATGGGGAAGTTATCATTGCTGGGTACATTCCAGTGCTACTGCCTTAGAGCCTGCCCACAACCTCTAGCTCATGTTCTTTTTTCAATTTTTTTTTGTCTTTTTGAGACAGGGTCTCCCTGTAGCCCCAGCTGTCCTGGAACACACTATGTAGACCAGGCTGGCCTCAAACTCACAAAGATCCACCTGCCTCTGCCTTCCAGGTGCTGGGATGTCAGAAGACATCAGGTACCCTGGAACTGGAGTTATGGATGGTTGTTAGCTACCACGTGGGTGCTTGGGAATCCAACCCAGGTCCTCTGCAAGAGCAGTCAGTGCTGTTAACTACTGAATCACCTCTCTGGCTGCCCATGCTCTTTAAGAAAGCCCAATAAACTCATTGTGTCTCCAGGGAGCACTTTGGTGAAATCCAACTTTGGTTTGTCATTGGGACTTAGAAGAAGGTGGGTAGATATTGTTTAATAGCCCCCTCCCCAGGAGAAAATTCTCACAAGAGTTAGCTTATGAAGTAGTCATATATTTTTATTTTTAATTTTAATTTAATTTAATTTTATTTTATTAAAATTTACTTTTGTTGAATTTTATTGAATGTCCTTCGTGTAAATCCATTCACTGTGCCCACAGAGTCCCAACCCTGTAACACACTCTTTCCCCCTCCTACCAGCCATCAATTGCCCAAAGTCCCTTAGATTAGGTTGGGATTTCTTACACACTTCCCATGTCTATGCTGGAATTTTGTCTATTTTGAGCTTGCATAGGACTTGTGCATGCTCTCACCATTGCTGTGAGTTTGTACGTGTAACTGACTATCTGGAAGACACCGTTTCCTTGTGGCCATCTACCGTTCTGACTCTCAAAATCCTTCTGCCTCCTCTTCTGCAATGATCCCTAATCCTTGGTAGGCAGAAATTTTAAATACGAGTCCTATTCAGGGTTAAGCCCTCTGTGTCCTCTTGTTCTCTGCACGTTGACCAATTGTGGATTTCTGTGTTAATCATCATCTGCTACATAAAGAAACTTTTCTGGTGAGATTTGAGAGATGCATTGATCATATGTGTAGAGGTTGCATTAAAGATGTGTCACTTAGGGGTTAAGTGTCTCACAGATGCTTATTCTCAGAATTTGACCAGTTTTGGAACTCTCTAATAGTTTCCATCTGCTGCAAAAATAAGCTTCCTTGATAAGATGTTAAAGGTACACTTTTCTGCCAATATGAGGATGCATATTTAGAATAAATTAAGAAATTATATTGGTATAGGGATGTGGCTAAAATAGACTTTTCTCTAGGATCTGTTACCTTTTTTCCCCCCAGTTTGCTCAGCGAGTATGCTCAGCATTTCCCAGTGTCCTTAGCGTCTTTCAGCATCTTCAGCATCCATTCCTAGACCCTCCCGTGGCTCAGTCTCTTGGGTTTCAGTTCTAGTTTCCTCAGAGGACACGCCAATACAAGTGCATGTGTGTATCTGAAGGCTATGTAACAAAAACCACAGTGTCAAGCAAGAGAAACCGTCCTTCAAGTTGGTCAGGACAGTCCAAGAGACTTCCAAAATTACTTAGGCTATTGCAACAGCCCGTTTGCCTAGGAGAACTTGAAAGTAAGACCTTATTGTTCAATACAGGTCACTCTTCAGACACAGAACTTGGAGCAATGGAGCTGGAACTAACCTGGAAGCTCCTCCCTGAAGACTAGCTCTTATGGTATTGGAGGATACTATTCAAGCTCCCAAGGGAGAAAGCCAATCACTGGTCCAATATTTTTAACTCTTTGAGGAACCTCCACTCTGTTCTCCATAATAGCTGTACTAATTTAGATCAATAACAATAGCACATGAAATTTCCTGTCCCCCCACACCCTTGTCAGTGTTAGTTGTTTTTTTTTTTTTTTTTTTTTTTTTTTAATGATAACCGTTTAAGTGTAATGACATATCCTTTCACTGCAGTGAGTAGTAGCTTCCTTGGATCCTGTGAGTTGTTCTAGATAATTATTGGCTTAGTTTGTTCTTGGGGACATCTAACAAACTCCAATTTTGCTTATATTGGTCTTTTTAATATTTACGCGACTAAACTCTGAATTGAATAGTGATGTGTATGAACAATATATTTGACATGTTTTAAATGTCTTCCATTTCATTGATGGCAGGCATGCTGACTTCTTCATGTCATATTTATTCATTAGTATAATCAATTATTTCTAAGAGGTAATTTTTTTCTATTCTGTTGCTTTTCCTCTTGAGTAGTTTTTTGTCCTGGGCTGTTCTTCCTCTATTAAGACAATGGTAATATTTACTAAATTTTTTAAGGTACAAGATTATATATTGACTTATATAAACCCTAGTATTTACTCTGGAATTTTAGAATTACTATCTGATTTATTTTTGAAACATTGGCAACATGGAATTCATGTCTTTCAAACTCAACATTACTATTACTTGCATTGTGAAACTGGAATACTCACTCATTCTTGACATTAATTTCATTATCTTTAAAGTGGTTAAACATTCTGCAGAATATAGGCAGATTTAAGTGATATAAGAGATCAGGGATGCTTGTTATGAAATAGGGATTAATAAATTAAATCATTACCATTATTTTTAAGGTGAACACAAAATAGTTGCTAGGATACTAACAGGAAGATAGACAGGTGCTCAATTACTGTGGCAAGGTTTATGTGATATAATTATAACAATATAACAAACCTTAGGACCTGTTTCAGAGTTACTGTTCAATAAATGGTGAGGTTTTCTCATATTCTTTGTTGTTGGCACTAGATTCTGCCTCTCAATGTGCTGAATATTTGGTTTCTCTGTCCTGTTCCCAGCATAAATGTGTTTCTTCAACTGTGCAAGTTCATAATTCCCTAGACCAACTGAGGATTGTGTCCAGTTATATTTCTGTTGCTGTGATAAACTATCCCAACAAAAAGCAATTTAGAGAATAAGACGTTTATTTGGCTTATAATTCCAGGCTGTAGCCTATATTGTGGGGAAGTCAAGGCAAAAACCTAAGTCATCACGTCAACAGTCAAGAGCAGAGAGAATAAACACATGATCCTTGCTTGCTTGCTTGCTCTCAGACATGCCCACAGGCCAACCTGATCAAGATAATTCCTCAGGAAGACTCTCTTCTCATGAGACTCTAGGTTGTGTCAAATTAACAGTTAAAAGTAGCAGCATAGACCATTACTTTAACATAGATATTATTGAGTTCTAAAGTGTTCTTAGTGTAGCTGAAATGTATATTTTCTATTGACAATAAGTTTATTTACTTAAATTTACCCTGAGGTAAATTGTTAAAATTCTTAACTTTTGGAGAGAGGAATTTTTTCTTCTCAGAAAAATTTTTCTTGGAAAAACTTGAAGTTGTATTAGGACACATGGAAACACCAACTTGCAAGCTTTCCAAGAGGTTAAAGTGATAATCATTTTGCTGTAAGTTTCATTGATCTCCAGGTAAATCTAGAGATGATTTTCACTCTACAGATGGCACTGCTCATTCTTGATGAGCACAATTTATTCATCTCTGATTTTGCAGCAGATTTGTTTCAATCTATGAAACACAGTTGGATATTTTCTCATATTACCTCTTGTCAGGAAACAAATACAATATAATTTATAGTGAGGCAGATGCTCTAAACAGAATTTTATCACTGTCAATATGATTCTTTCAGCGTTTGCATCTTTCTGAAGAATTACTGAGGTACAAAGCAAACACACGACCAAAGAATGAATGGCCAAAAATGAAATCAACGGAATAAGTAGAAATGACAAAGAAGGTCTGTGTGAAGTGGTGGCAAATAGTGTCTTTGTTTTGTGCCAGATGTGATACGAGTATATGTCAGAGGGTAGCTTCTGTCCCCTGTGTACTTGGGCGCCTGTGTGTGTGTTTTGGGATAAAAGTTCACTGAATGAAGGAATCAGCATCACTGATAATGAAAATGTGTCAGATTTGGAATCTGTTTAAGAAGTTTGAAATTGAATTAGAATGGAGTGTTACAAAAAGAGAACAATCAGGTAAGACTCCACTACACTTAGGCATTAGAAACTCCAAGTGTTGTGTTGCCAATCACTGAGGACTGGATGGCTGGGAAGTCCAGTAGAAGATGGGCTGGAAATGAGAATTTTAAATTTAAACACTTTCAATTATACATTATTTAAATTATTGAAATTGTTTACTGACCAGCCATGAGATGCGTGATTCCAAAGCTAAGTGTAAGAATGTGTTCCATGAAGGTTTCTGTGATTCCAATTTTCCTGCTCCAGTTGCCTAAAATTATTGACTGTAATTTTATCTCGGAGTTTCAGGGTTTCACGTTTTAAATCAGGTCTTTATTCCACTTCAAAGTGATTTTGGTTCAAAATGAAAGTTGAGAATCTAATTTCCTTCTTCTGCAGGTGGAAATCCATTTTGCCAACATTTATTGAAAAGGCTATCTTTTTTTTTCCAGTCTATGATTTTGCCTCTTTTATCAGGAAATAGGTGGGCATAGCTTTGTGCTTTGTTTCCAGACCTTCTTTCTATTCTGTTTCATTGATGTACCTGTCTGTTTTTGTGCCAGTACCAAGCTGTCTTTATCACTAATGCTCTGTGGTATAATTTGAGGTCAGGTATTGTGATGGCTCGTGCTATATTCTTATTCTGTGGGATCACTTTGTCTATTGTGGTCTCTTGTGGTTCCATGTGACTTATTGGATTAATTTCTAGATCTATGAAATATAATATTGGAATTTTGATAGGTATTGCATTGAATATATAGATCAATTTTGGCATTTTTGCCATTTTCACAATATTGATTCTGCCAGTTGAGAAGCACGAAAGTTGTTTCCATCCATCATTTATGTCTTCTTTGATTTCCTACTTCAGTGTCTTTGAGATTTCATTGTAGAGGTCTTTGTCTTCATTGGCTAGGTGTATTCCTAGGTACTTAATATATTTTGGTCCTATCTTTTAAAAAAATTTCTTTTTTCTTTTTCTTTTTTATATACAAGTGTATGGCCTGCATCTGTATACATACACCTGTGTCATACATGCCCATGGAAGTTAAAAAAGGATGTTGAATTCCCCTGGAAGTGGAGGTACAGATGGTTGTTAGCTGCCGTGTGAGTGCTAGAGGATTGATCCTGGGTCCTTTGCAAAACCTGCCAGTGCTCTTCACCCTTGAGCTATCTCTCTGTCTTTTACCTTTCCTACTTTAAAAGATATTTTTATTTATTATTTTTTATTTTATGTGTATGAGCATATTGCCTGCATGTATATAAGTGCAATGCCAGCAGAAGCCAGAAGAGGGTGTAAAATCCTTTGGAACTGGAGTTATAGATGGTTGTTAGCCACCGTATGACTGCCTAGTATTAAACCCCAGTCCTTTGACAGAGCAACCAGTGCTCTTAACCACTGAGTTATCTCTCCAGCCCCTTCTTTCCTATTTTTATAAGAACATTTATTCACTGCTGTTGAAAGTGCAAATTAGCACAGATATTATGAAAATTCATTCAAAAGTTCCTCAAAAAATTAAAAATAGAGCTACCACATGACTTAACTATCTTACTTCTGGGCATACTTCTAGGGAACTCCAGGCATTACTCCAGAATAGATATTTGGATCCCATACTTATTGCAACTCTATACACTATAGCAAGGAAATGGGACCAACCTACTTGCAAACAGATGGACAATTAATATCTGGAAAATACAGAACATGGAATACCATTCAGCTCTGAAGAAAAATGAAATCACAAAATTCACAGCAAAATCAGTGAACCTGTTTTGTGGCTAACAACCATCTGTCACTCCAGTTCCAGGGGAATTTGATGCCCTCTTCTGACCTCCATGAGCATTACATCACAAGGGTACACTTGCATACATCTTGGCGATACACTCATATACATAAAAATAATAAATAATGCATATTACTTGAAGTCACTCAATCTCAGAAAGTAAAAAAGTCACATGTTCTCCTTCATATGAAGATCCTACCCTTTAATGCATACATGTACATATGTAAAGAAATACATGTGTGAACATACTTTAGTATATAAAAAGAAGAGTAAGAAAGAACTATAAGCAGCATAGTAATGAGTTAATATATATGTGAACACACATCATGTAAGTTCTTTGAATCCTATCTCAAGATACATTTTCAAAATATATTAAGCCTTTTATAGTGGAGTCTTCATGTAATTCCATGAGACTGTTACCTTAAAAAGTGTGGTGGTTTGAATGAGAATGTCCCCCATAGGCTCCAAGTATTTCGACATTTTGTCCCCAGTTGGTGATGCTGTTTTGTGAATTCTTAGAAGGTGTGGCTATTCCGGAGGAAGCACATATCACCATCACTGGGGGCAGACTTAGAGAGTTCTTAAGCCTTGCCAGGTCTCCAGTTGCTCTTCTGCTTCCTGTGTGTGCTTGAAAAAAATGAAAGCTTAGCTTCCACGCCTCCTCTAGCCACCTCCTGCCACCTGGCCTCCCCACCCCTCCGAAGATGGACTGCAATTTGCCTGGAACCATAAGCTCAAATAAACTCTTCCTTCTATAAGTTGCTTTGGTCAGTGTTTCTATCACAGCAACAGAAAAGTAACTAATACAAAATGAAATCTGAATTTTAAATCAAATGGGTTATTTTTTCATTCTTTGAATACTTCTGTATGCTGGGGTTTTTATAAATACTAATAAACCTAAAAATTATTTATTACATTGTACAGTAAGTTATATTCTTACAGTAACAAAGTTGAGTTCTTTAAGTTTGGATCTCATGAATATTGAGAATTATTTAAATGGAGTTGGAAAGATGACTCAGCAGTTAACTGCAATGGCTGGTCTTGCAGATAATCTGAGTTCGGTTCCCAGCACCCACGTGGTGGTTAACACTCATCCATAACTTCAGTTCCAGACTATCTGATGCCCTTTTCTGGCCTCTGCAGACATTACATGTACATAGTGCACTTACAAATACGCAGGCAAAACAGTCATAGGCATAACACAAAATAATAGATAAAATAATTTAAGAATTATTTAAAAATCATTTGTTGAGTAAAACTGTACCATGTGTGGTAATTGTTACATTATTAGTATCATTCTGCCGAACAGTGTAAAAAGTTCTTTATTAACAGTTATATTCTTCTTTTTTTTCTGTTTTTGTTCAGTAATGAATGAAAACTATTCTCCAATTTTTGCAGTAAGGCCGATCTTTCTTCCTACTAATATCCTTTTCCTTTCACTTAACATATCGTTTATTTACAGGCATTTTTCTCTATTAATTGACCATAGGGATTTTTTCCCCTCCAATGTGCTGTAGTAGATGTTGGCTATCTGATTTTTATTTTAACTGGTAATATCTTATATTTTTGTTTATTGTAACACCACTATATAATCTTAGTTTTTGTTTCTGTTTCTGTGTTTTGCTGGTCAGTACCATAGGATGCTACAATATTGTTTAGATACTTGTAAATAGTAGAATTGAAATAAATAGGATGTATAAATTAATCAAAGTGACTAAAGGCTGAAGCAAATAGACAATCTTCCAAACTAGAGAACAGTTCCTATAACTCAAAAGCTTCTGTGTATGGCCCAGTACCTCTGGACTGACATTAAACACTTTTTATTCTCCTTTAGGATTGACTTCATTTTCTATTGAAACTACAGTGTCACATTTATAGAAAGAGAAATGAATATTAGAAGCATAAACCAAAATTCTTATCCTGAGTAGACACCACCTGCTCTGTGCAGTCTCTCATTCTCTTTTTAATTTTGGCAAAGTGCATTTGACACATTTTTTTCCTTCTGTGGAATGCTGTCAATGATAGAAGTGGATCTGCTTCATTCTGGGGAAATGCTATTAGCAGTGATAGTCACATATCAGCTGCACTGTAGGAAGCTATTGCAGATAATCAAATGATGCCTGTGGAGTAGCAGTCATTAAAGAATCAGTCACATACTTGGAGCATTTTACCTATCTGTTTAAAATGATTTATACCTACAGGGATGCAGAGCCTTTAATAAGTTTGCACGTATAGATCCTGAGCAAATATCTTGGCTGTAGTGTGCCTTGTAGTGGTAACAAGGATTATGAAAGTTCCTTTGATATAATTTTTGTTTTATTTCCTACCCCTCCACATGTCCTCCTCTCTTTGTGTCCTTTCTTCTTTCCTAGATTTGATAGACACTCAAACTATGTAAAGAAATCTAAAAGTTCATGGCTAGGAGATATATATATATAAAAAACAGCATTTTTCTTCCAGAGCATGGACCGTTTCATTCAACATGTTTTCTAGTTCCAACTATTTTCCTGAAATTTTCATAATTTAATATTTCTTTACAGCTGAGTAAGATTCCTTTGGTTATATGTACCACAATTTAATTATCCACTTGTCTGTTGATGGTCGTCTAGGCTGGTTCCATTTCCTACCTACTGTGGATAGAGCAGCAATAAACATGAATGTGCAGGTATTTATGTTGTAGAACACAGAGTCCATATACCTTCTGTGCTCAGAAATGGTGTAGCTGAGTTATGTGGTAGTTTTACATTTAACTTTTGAGAAACCTCAGGCTGGTTTCCATTGTGGCTGCATCAGGGACCACTCCCTGCCAACAGGGGACAGTTCCCCTTTCCCACATCAGTGGCAGCATTTGTTGTCATTTGATTTTTGATGTTAGATGAAATCTCAAAGCAATTTTCATTTTCTTTACAGTTAATGATGTTGAACACTTAAAAACTGTTTGTTAGTCATTTGTATTTTTTCTTTTGAGAACTCTTGGTTCAGATATATCTGATGATTTGAATAAGAATATCCCCCATAGGCTTAAATATTTGAAAACTTGGTTCCCAATTGGTGATGCCCTTTGGGGGATTCATGGAATCTAATTTAGGAGGTGAGGCTTACTGGAGGAATTATGCCACTGGAAATGGACTTTGTGGGTCCATAGCTTTGCCTCCTGTCTAATTTTTACTCTCTCTTTCATTTGCGTTTGCCACTGAAGATGTCAGTGCTTAGCTTTCTCCTCTAGCCACTTCCTACCATGGCCCCCTCACCATTATGGATCTCCTTCTGGAACCATAATCCAAAATAATATCTTTCTTATGCAAATTGCCTTGTTCATGACGTTTTATCAAAGCAAGAGAAAAGTAACTAATGCAATCCCTAACTCTTAATTTCTTAATATTTTTATTTATTGATTGAAAATTCCATACACACATACAGTGTTTTTATATCTTATCTGCTGCTCCCTACTAACACCCTCTTACTCTCACTGGGGACTACCAAGCTGTCTTCCTCCCAACTTCAAGTCCTTTATTCTTATAAGATTATCATTATTATTATTATTATTATTATTATTAATAGCCCACTGAGTCCAATTAGTGTTGACAATCTGTGAATGGGTGTAGGACCATCCCCACTAAATATGGGCAACCAACCAGAGGCCACATCCCCAAAGAAAAGTGAGTCTTATCTCCCTTAGTATCCATCCACTACCAAAACCTTAGGTTAGCAGTGTGGCCTTGGATGCTCATCTCCCATTCATGGTGGATTTTGAGAGACTTGATCTTGTGTAGCTCTTTAGTGGGCAAACACATCTGCTATGGGAAGCATGTGTGCATAACCCATATCATGTCAAGAAGATAGCATTTCACAGCTCTCTGTCTAATTTTCTGGCTCTTAACATTTTTCTACCCATTCTTCTACAACATTCCCTGAACCTTGGATGTGGGGAGGTTGATACAAATGACCCACATATGACTGAGCACTCACAGTTATTTATTCTCAGTACTTTCGCTAGTAATGAATCTCTGCATTAACCACTACCCACTCAAAAAAAAAAAACTCTTCTTGACAAAGCTTTAGACCAACATGAATCTATGAGTAATAGATTGTTAAGAAGGTAGGTTGGAGGTTAGAGAGATGGCTCAGCAGTTAAGAGCAATGACAGCTCTTACAGAGGACCTGGATTCAGTTCCCAGCACCCACATGGTGGCTAACACCATCCTTAACTCCAGTTCCAGGAATCTGATAACCTCTTTTGACCTCCCTGGGTTTGCATACACATGGTATACTTATATACATGCAGACAAAACACTCATACACATAAAATAAAAATAAATAAAAAATTTAAAACATTAGAAAAAGAATGTAAGTTGATAACATGTCCATTTTTTTCCAAACAACACCAGTAGGTTCCCCGGTAGATCAGACAATGTCCTGTATAGGCTTTGGCCAGGTATACAGTATCAGACGTAGAATCCCTCCAGTGTTGCAGGCTTCACATCTAATCAGAAAGTGGTTGGTTATCCTCATAAAACAGAGGTACCAAACTTGTAGGGAATCCATAGTTTCAAAAATGAAAATCCAATGCTAAGAGCTACTTTGTTGACCAAGAAGCCATCAGAGAGTCCAAAAACAATAGAGGCCATAGCCAGTCCTCTTGGTGACCCACCAAAATTAAATGGTAAGGTTTATTGTTAAACAACCACAGATGCCTGATACAGGATACATATAAACCTAGCTGTAAGTGAACTTGAAGCTTCCTCCCCACTGGCTACAGCTCACTGTTCTGGAAAGTGCTTTGCAAGCTGCTGAGTGAGAAAGGCATCAGTGGTCCTTCCCAGCTATGGACTCGGCATAATACAATACCTACTTGCCAGATGTGCCCATTGGTGCAATAGTGGCTTGACTGTTATGGGAGCAGCCAACTGCTTTCTGATTGCTCCGTCAGAAGGAATTTATACCTGGTACAGTAAAGCTGGTTGAAACCCTATAGATGGGGAGGTCATGGGCACTGGGGGGAAATTTAATACTGTTGTTATGCTAAGTGGACATATAACCAAGTTATCTTCTAAATATTTATCTTCATACCATTAGGCTAGTTATGCTTTCAGTCTGGATCAGAGAAGTTTTTTTGTGCATTGGGAAATGGGGACTATGGAAACTCATTAACTGACCAAAGTGCTGAGAATAAGTAACTACTGAGTGCTCACCCCTTAATGGGACATTCATATAGCCCCCTCCAAATCCCAGGGAGCATCACAGAAGAGGAAGTGGCAAAGCTATAAGAGCTAAAGGATAGGGAGAAGCACTGTGAAACAATATCTTCTGTTTATGACTAGATAATCACAATTGTGAACACGCAGCAGCTGTGGCTGCCTGCACATGATCTGCACACCAAGAAGATGTGAAAGGAGAGGGAGAGTTGGGAAGAAGAACAGACGGAAGGAATGCATAGAGGAATGATGAGAGGCTAACGAGGGGTGAACATGATCAGAATATACTGTATACATGTATGAAACTGTCAAATATTAAATTAAAACAATTTAGAATATCAATTGATGATGATACAAAATAAATAGATAAAATAAAGCAAAAAAAAAAGAGTTGATTTTCTTGGTATGGTAGGCTATGGTCATTTCCTATCAAAAAGAAAAACTATAATGGTAGAGATTCACATTTAGAAAAAAAAACAAGTATTTTGTAAGATTTCTAGCTCTGTGTAACTGATGTCCTGTGTGATACCTTACACGTGGCTGAACCTGGGATGTTTTTAGTCTCTTTTAAAAGCTAAGTACTCTAAGTAGCTATTCTTTTCAGTGACAGTATTTTTTTTCCACTAAAGAAACAGAATATAAAATGGAGTACTGTATTTGAAAAACACTGCGAAAGTTAGGTTAGGAACATAATTCTAAGCAAGAAATATATTTATGTAAAGTTTGGCAACATCATTGTGTGTTTATTGTATGAACAAGTAGATGCTTGGACACTATGACTGGGCTTGTGACATCTATAGATACTTCCTAAATTGAGACATATTAACAATGAAAAAATTATACAGAACTTTTTGAAGGTTGATTCTTTTTCCCACAAAACAGACTCTGGACATGAATTTTTAAATGAAATTAATATTTGCATCTTCATGATGTTCTACGGGACCCTTAATCTTGGGTCGACCTGAAGAATAACATTTCAAAATGGAGTCACAGTTCAGTTATGGGCTCTGATTCTTCTTTGCAACTCAGGGAGGCATTGGACCTTGGAGCTTCCTGCCTCCGCTTTCCCAGTAGCTGGGATTAAGAGCTGTACCACTAGGCAAAGCTTCGATCCAATTCTTTGTCTTTTTTGTCCTCCCTTCCTTTGCTGTGTGAATTTGTAGTTTTCTCACAAATCCTGGGTTATAGTTCTCTCAATTTTGAGAGACAACGAATTTTATAGGTTAAAGATATGCTAGTGGGCATGGTGAGAACTGGGACTGTAAGTGTATCATCCTGATAGGGAACTTCATTTTACGTCTCTGCAGTCTAGATGATGACTCAGTTAACCCACTGTTCCAGGACGAAAGGATGAAGGGAAGCATGTAGAACAAATGCTGTCATCCCAGGTCAGCACACTCATCGCCTATCAACCCTGAGAATAAGTGTTGTGCTGTTCTCGGCCCCTGAGTGTTTCCAGGCTGTTGCTGAGTGACAGCCACCTGATGAAGTGAGGGATGCCACCATCGTTATGAAATTAAAATTGTACCAGCTTTCTGCAACACAGTGCACATTTCTATGAGGCCAAAAAATTTACAATGATCTCCTGGGATTTCTCTGCATTCATGAGATCAGCAGCAATAAGTAAAAGGGACTCTGGATTTCATTACTGTTTGCTTTCGAAGAGCCAATATCTACTTCTTGTTTTAGGGCTTTTTTTTTTTTTTTTCTATCTTGATACTTGTGACCTACAAGTTATTCACTGTTGTTATTACCAAGGCTGTTCTCATATTCTCCGACCTCATGTGATCCTCTCATCTTAGCTTCCCAAACACAGAGATCACAGGCTTTTGGCACCCAACATGCTGGGTTTAGAAAATTCCCAGATACTCGCTCTATGTCTTCAACTATGTGTAATTATTCTAGGCAGTAGTTGAAAGTTCAAGTGTATATGCTTCATATTTTGAGGCAAGTGTTTCTCAAATTATAAAAGTTATTATTATTAAAGTTCGTGAGGTGGAAGAGCTTATGGATAAGTTATTTCATGCAGAATACGCACCTAATCATAGTATCCTCAAAGATAAGCCAAGGAAATAGGAAGAAAGTTTGTTAGCTCCAACAAATATAATGGTAAAATGGATTTGGCTCATGTATTACCAAGAATATACCCTGTAATAACAGGAATAAGTAAACAAACCTTCTTATAAAAATTCCTCTTATAGATAACGCACAGTAAAAATGAGCTATAGAATACTGTGTTATGTAAACAATATGTAGAAATTGGTTAGATAATGCTATTCCAGATAGGCCTCCCATGATAAATAAGAAAATAAACCCTAGAGCACATAATATAGTTGGAGATCATTTGATATTTCTTCTTTGAAGACTAGATAGTCAACTAAATACTTTCAGTCCTGTGGGAATAACAATAATTACTGATGCTGCAGATGTAAAGTATATGCGAGCATTAACATCTGTATTTACAGTAAACAGACGATGGGCTCATCCAAAAATTTTTAAATAGTGATATGATGGCTCATATTATTTCTGTATAGCTGAATGGTTCTTCTTCTTCTGGAATAATGCACAGCAGTCTGAGAAATGATGTAGAATCCAAGTGTTGTATAGGACTGTCTTCCAACAAACACCATCTGCCTGAATCCTGTTGCACAGGCTTGCCTAGGATCATCACAGATGAGTTTGTTGACTATTTCCCAGCAAGAAGGAGGAGCAAAGGGTCACAGTACCCTCCCACCGAGAGTCCAGCTCTACCTCCCAATCAACCAGTTGGCCCTAGTTGCATGCAGCCTGTTGGAGGAGTTAAGGGTATCTAGGCTGGGGAAACCTAGAGGAGGTAGATATGAAGAAGCCACCATCTATACTTGGGTGAAGACTTTCCAGTGAGGCCTTAGTGTAAATAAGCCCAATAAACTCACTGGTTTCCTAGACTGTGATTTGGTGAAATCATAGCCTTTTGTTGCTGGGACCAAGGAAGAAGGGGGTAGATGTTGCTTATACCCTCTCCCACAAAAGGAATTTTAGCAGCACCAGGTAAAATTAGAATATAGCCATCCCCGGGTTAGAGAAATGGTTCAGCAGTTAAGAGTAACTGGCTGCTCTTGCAGAGGACCTGGGTTTGATTCCTGGCACCCACGAAGTGGCTAACAACCAACTGTAACTCCAGTTCCAGGGGATCTGATGCTCTCTTCTGACCTCTGTGGGCATTGCATGACATGGGTGTCTCTACTTATATGGAGTACACATAAAATAAAAATAATAAATAAAATATTAAAAAATAATATAGACATCCTCGTGTCCAAAATACAGAATTGATGTTCATATTAAATTGGGTCCCCTCCTCCAGAAGGATTAAGCTGTATGTTTTAAATTATAGTTTTTTAAAAGTACAAGAATTCCTGCAGCTACAACTGGAAGAGTTAAAAAAAAGAAAGACACTGTGGTTAATACTGATCAAACAAAGTAGGGGTTTATTATTGTAATATGATTTAGAATACCTTTGATTCTTTCACATCTTTCTATATTACTTCCCCTCTTCACTTAAAGCTATTCATTGCTCTAGATTGATTTAAAAAACCTGCCAGAAATCTGAATACTATATGTAGTAAAATAATTTTTACTCTATATAAAAATTAAAGATTTCAAATTAACATGTAGACACCCGGCAATATCAGCCAGTGATTTTTAAAATCCATGTTTCTTTATTACCAGTTCCCACTATAAAAACAGCAAACTGGCACCTTGATACTTATAAGACATCACCAGCCCAAGTCTACAGTAGTCTAGTTAGTTCACAAAATATTATATGGTCAAAGAACTTATGGGTCCCAAAGCTGTCTCTAGATACCTAAAAGTAAAAGTCCCCCAAACCAAATACTTTTTAACATCAGCAGGAGACATATATAGAAAAGAGTTCCAGGAAGAGACAAAAGAGGTGTTAAGCAATCAAAGTCAGAAGAGCTCTGCTTGCCATCTGCCCTCCAGATTTATTACACGTACATCTTATGACTAGCTTGGGGGCTTATGTGGGATGTTATTGTGAAAATCACTGTACAGTATAGAACATGAGCAAGTGAGACATGCAGGGCCATCCAAACACATTTGAGCAATGGGCCTTTATTGAAAGCTGGATCATTCTACAATTTTTTGTACTAGGCAGGGGAAAATTCTGGCAGCAAGACTCCAAAAATAGTATGAATTTCTTTAACTTTACAAAAGACTTAAAAAAATAGAACAAGCACAGTCTGGGACAGTACAATTTTCTTTTGTGATATAATGTTAAACAAATTCAAGCATATGGAAGTTCATTTGAATAATTCTAATATTTAAACTTTATTGACAGATTTCCCATCATTAGAGGTTATTTTGAAAATTGTTATGTATCACATTTATAAATAATTAGTTGAGTGTCTGCTCTGACTTTCAGAATACAGAAAAAATAGAATTATCTTTGGGCTAAGACTATAACTAAGCATTCATTTGTTTAAGCTCTATGTACAATTATGGTTTTGCTACTTCGGGATTTTTGTTTTCTCATGGAATTAATGTTTAATATTACAATAAAGATAGATATATGTAATTTTTGAATATACTCAATGAAATATTATATACGTGCACAAGTTTGCATAAATCCTAAAGTTAAAGTTTGTTTTATTTTCAGTGAGTGAATGCAACTGTTTAATCAGCACCAAGTGCAAGAAGCAAAACATGATGAGAAGGTAGATAGAAGTTCCTCTTAAGCTCTGTCCTCTGCCCTCACTGCAGAAAACGGCAGCCCAAAGGAGCACAAGTATTTACAGTTAAATGTATTTATTAAATATTTTTAAATGTGATGTGAAAATAACATTACTAATACCGTATATAAAAACTTTATCCATGTGTTCATCATCTATTAAAATTTCAAAATGGCATTCTGAATGAAATTTCATTTGAAATGTGTCACATGTGCAATGTGATAGGAACATATTTGTGTTAATGACAAGGTCACAGTTGCACTGCTATGATTCTGGTCATAAGCTCCCATTAGCTGAGTGTGGTGGTACATGCTTTTAATCCCAGCACCCCAGAGGCAGAGGCAGAGGCAGAGGCAGAGGCAGAGGCAGGTGAATTATTGTGAGATCTACACCAGTCTGGTCTACATAGTGAGTTTCAGAGAGTTTCAGACCTACTGGGGCTATAGGAAGACCCTGTCTCAAAAATATAATAAATAAAAAAAAAACAATCCACTTGTCATTGAAGGAAGTACTATATTTTAGTTGTAAATTAGTGAAAATAAATATGTAGTTTTCAAAACTTATTTTCAACTGATAAATAAAAATATAAAAATTATACATTATTTGTAGAGTACCATGCAGCGTATCAATATATGTATGCATTGAGAAATGTTTAAATAAGTTTAACTGTATGTGTCTGGTCAACCATGTATTTTTTTATGGTGAAAAGTAATGCCCTTTCCAGCTTTTCTGAAATGGTGTTGAGTCACAGTATAAATGTAGAGACATAGAGAATCACCATTCACTCTACCTTTCAACAGTGTGCATTTGGAAAATCACTTCAAAATCAAATTGCTTTGTGATATAGGAAAGGACCATATGATATATCAGAGTTGGCAGCAATTTACTCTTATATTTGTCAGTTTTGGTGTGATTTTAAAGTGTTCCATGCCCTTTGATAGCCCTCCTGTAAGAGAATCCGTTTCCTCCTCTTAAGTCTGGATGGACTTTTGACACTGATCGAGAGATGCTGAGTGAAGGATAGTTTTGGGAGAGGGTCCAACTTGTGGATTCTAGAGGACCATATGAAAACACAGCCACCACCCCTGAGAGACGCCGTCATATGAAGAAGCCAGCCTGGATGAGGTTCTGAAAGATAGCCAGCATCACCATAAGATGCATGAAGGAAAATGCCTTTGTACTGAATCCAGAACCCACCTCTACTTGGCCATAATGCCCTGAACTGAGAACCACCTAGCTGAGTTCAGCCAAACTTTAGACATCTGTACACTCACAACAAAATTGTCAGTTTTTCTTTTTATCTCTATTTTTGGGGATTATTTGTTATACAATAACAAGAAAGATAATTTTTGTAGGTGTGCCAAAATCTGAGCAGGTCATAAGAAGGATCAAAGGCAGTCTCAAAAGCATCAGGCAGATAAGGGACTTAAGGACAGTGGTGGACTGTTTTCTAGAACTAGAAGAGGACTCTCACTTGGGAAATGCTCAGCTAGTTTTCAGAGCTGCACCTCAGGGACTGCGGAATGGGTGTAAACTCCACCCCTTTCTGAACAGCAGGTCTGTTGCTGTAATGGTCTAGCACTGTTGTAAATTGGGTTTGTGAAGGAGCAATACTTTATCCTTTCTAGTTCATAAGCCTTAAGCTGAAAAGAATCTGCCCAGAGGAGCTGTTCCTAGAAACCCAAACCAACAGGCTCACCTCAGCTTAGACTTGATTTAGACAGCAGGATCTGGGCCAGCAAGCTGTCTGATGACTGACTGAGGAGACTTCAGGCAGTTTTAGGAAGGGATTCTAAATCGAAATTTATTTTTGCTTTAAAGTATAGTTCAGTCTTTTAGTACATAACAATTTTATTGGATAAATACCAATAAAAAATAAACTACAGGCCTCTATAAGACCAAAATACTTGTTTTGAAGGAAAAATTGTGGAATATACTGGCTGATTTTACATCACAGAAAGTGACAAATAGGTTTGTCTTACTTGTATTTTTTTAAAAAAATTATGGGAAGTTTGTCTTGATAAGTCAAATTTCATTCTATCCCTATCAAGAGTTTTTGTTATTTCCCATATTTTCTACAAACCCGAAGATTCATGCTTACAGCAGGAGAGGGTTTTTCTGGGGTGTTTTTTGTTTGTTTGTTTTTTGTTTTTCTATTTCTCTCAGAGCAAACAGATCATGTTGTAGAGGAGCTGCATAGCCACGTGAAGTCACATACAGGTGTGCTACTTGGTGCCTGCAGAACAAGGGCCAACTGATAATTTCAACCTTTGGTCTAACACAGGATGCCTCTATAGATGCACCACCTCAGCCCCCAAGACTGTAGCTGTGTGAAATGCCCTAAGTCAAGAAACATCTAGCTTAGCATAGCCAAAGCAAGCCTCAGAACCATGGGAAATAGTAATAACTGCTTTTGTTTTATGACACTGTGCAATTTTCATTGTGCAACTCTAGAGAAAAAGGTAAGAAATAGGTTGGTTTCACTGTTTTAATAGTAAAGGATGCTTAGTGTTTTTCACCAACAGTTCAGACTTGCCAATATTTCTTCTTTTTTATTTCTTTCTCCCCCTTGCTTCTGAAGAGATGACTCAGGGCCTTGCACATGCTAGGGAAAGCTATCACTGAGTCACATACCCAACCTCTGCCTCTGTAGTTTACAGGATGTTTCTATCTTACTCTTAGGGAGCTTTTGATGCTATATGATCAGTTAGTGACATACTTGGCATAGGACTTGGAGAAATTAGCTGGAACTGATTTGGATGCCTCCTCCCTAAAGAGTAGCTTTCATAGAATCAGAAGATACTATGCAAGCTGCCAAAGGAGAAAACCAATCAGTGGTCCTCCCCAGCTGTAAAGCCTAATAAACAACAATGACTGGCCCAACAAAATATCTCTGTTGGTGCCATAATGGCACTTTTATTTGGGGGGTAATCAATATCTAATTAGATTTAAGCTTAGCTAAATAAGGGAAATCATGTGTGGTACTTAAAGCCAAGTACACATGACTGGAAAGGTCATAGACCCCAGAGAACCTTTTTCTGTCACTCTCCTAGACCAAAGAATGTCACACTGTATTCTAAATACATATCGACTATTACACAGTTCCACAACTAGTCAAATGCAGAGGTGCTGAGGCCCAAATGACACATCTACAACTGCAGTCTCTATAACTAGGCTCAAGGAACATTACAGAAGAGAGGGCTGAAAGAATGCAAAAGTCAGAGGGACATGACACCTGTTTCTACTTAATGCATTCTAGACATTATAGGAAGGTTGCACCAATGAAATCACCACAGAATGTTAGTCTAATGAGATCCGCATAATGACAGAGTGGTGGACATGCCAAGGCAGTGGATATGGGAAATTACACAAGGTCTCACATCAAGATGAAGAGTTACATGTAATCAATAGATGCTGAGGGAGGGAGAATCAGTTTTCTCAGGGAGTAGTTCACTGAGAAGCTATATCTGGTCCCAAGTGGGCAGACAAAACTAAATGGACTCAGTGTATTTATAAATGTGTGTGTGTGTGTGTGTGTGTGTGTGTGTGTGCATGTGTGTAGGTGGTAGGGAACTAGAAGTTATAGAAATAATACAAAGATAATTCTCATGTATGAAAATCTTAAAGATTAAACTTGAAACAAAGAAAGGTAGAGGCATTTGTTTGGTAGTGTCTGATGTGGAGCTATCCCAGAATCTTTGATTCTCATTTTTAACTTTGAAACTCTTGGAGTCTCAACACTGATCTTTAAAATGCTATTCGGCTCTTAGACTCATAAGGCATTGTTTTCAGGAGTGGTTAAATTTGTCTGATGTTTCTGATCTATCAATCCTTTGGTTTCGTTTGTTATTGTTTGATCTCTGCAAATGAAGATACCTAACTATTTTGCCAGCATTGGAGAAGATCACCAGTGCTTTGTGTTCAAAGAAAATTCTTCCTTTCTTCTGTAAATTGACTCTTAACATGGAACTTATAAGCCATTTTAATTAATAAGCCCACTATTGTCCTCTATGAGTTTAACACACTTTCATGTGGACAGAGTACATCATAAGCTTTAGTTCAAAGAGGCCGAGGATTTCACCTACTAACATAGGCTGCTTCCAGCTCTCACTAAAACTGCACTGGCATTATGAAGGCTCAAAATCCTGTATGCTGCTTTCAAGTAGAAAGTAATGAAATTTAAATTTTGCTACATAAGTTTCTTAGTGATACTTGAAGAATTTGATTTAACTGGATAAATTAATGAAAAGGATGAGAAATTGGGCATACTGAATACAGTTTTGCATACCTATGTTGGGTTGTTTAATGAGGCCATTTTAATTGTCATTGCATATATGCATTAATATTAGTGTGTGTATGTTTTTGAGACAGGGTTCCACCATGTAACACTGGCTAGCCTGGAACAGGCTACGTAGACCAGGCTGGCCTTTAACTCACACAAATCCTCTTCCCTCTGTCACTTAAGCTCTGGGATTAAAGTCAGGCACCAACACATCTGTATTTTTTTTAAGGGAGAAAGAGTTTACATTCTGGCTCATAGTCCATTATGGCAAGAGGGTGAAGGCAGGAAGAACTGGAAGAAGCTGGTCACATTGCATCTACAAACAGGAAGGAGAGAAGGATGAATGTATGTGTGGTGCTCCTCAGGTCCCTTTCTCCAATTATTTCTTAAATTACTATTTTTTTTCATTTTTTGAGATTTTTCTTAAAATATATTTTGATCATAATTACCTTAATTACTCCCCTTAACCTCCCCTCTGAATTTAGAAAGGAAGTTTATAAAATAGAAAGTTTCCATATGTCCTTTTCAAATATCCTTACAATTTGTTATCTATACTTCAACTCACTTCTCTGCCTCACTCTCCCATTACACCACATAATCCTTCCCTCTCTTAAGATCTGATTCCCCCCACCCCTTTGACTAATGGACTAGTGGTCCCTTTCCATTTTCCTGGATTTTTCAGGAGTCCAAGTTAACCACACAAATCTAAAAATTAAACACCAAGATCACATATAAGTGAACCATGTGAAATTTGTCTTTCTGGGTCTGGCTTACCCTGTGTTCTCACTCATATGTGGATCTTAACATTGAATCTGGAGTTCATATAAAATCCAGAGAACTGGAAATTAACCCTTGGTGGGAGGGGAAGAAGAATAGTAGTGTGGTTATTTGAATGAGAATGTCCCCCATAGGCTCCAGGTATTTGGGCATTTTGTCCACAGTTGGTGCCACTATTTTGGGAGGTCTTGGAAGGTATGGCTATGCTGGAGAAGTCACATAACTTGGGGTGGGCTTAGAGAGTTCTTAAGTCTTGCCAGATCTCGAGTTGCTCTCTTGCTTCCTGTGCCTGCTGGAAGATGTGAGAGCTTAGCTTCCACTTCTCTTTCTGCCACCTCTACTGGCATGCCAACATACCATGATGGACTCTTGCCCCTTGGGAACTGTAAGCTAAATAAATTTATCCTTCTATAAATTGCTTTGGTCAGTGTGTCTATCACAGCAACAGAAAAGTAACTAATACAGGTAGTAAGTGTATATCTAAAGCAACAGAACATTTTATTTATCTCCTGAGATAGGTATTTAGATGCAAAAGATACTTTGCTGACATTTGACATACACTAGGAATAATTTCCTGAGGGAGCCTGTTAACAAATCTCCCTAAAAGTAAGTAGGTTTCCTAAAATTATGCAGGTAAGATCTTGAATGGAAAGAAATGTATATATTGAGAGATTGTTTGAGGCACTGAATTGATTTTGCCTATATTGAATTTAAAATAATTTTTAAAATATTTGCTTCTTCTTAAATATCTGTATGTTTCTCTCAAGATTTTTGTTAATAAATAGTTCCAGAAGATGTAATTTTTGGCATTTAAAAATAAAACAAATCACTTTTTGACACATAACCAAAGGAATTTAAATGACAGATTGGTTTTAATTCTACTACTATTCCTTGACATGAAAGGTTTTTAAAATTACCATTCAGAATTTTATGTTTAGTCCTTTACTCTTTTTAAAAATTCATTTTGATTTTACCTGTCAGTGGTTTGCCTGAATATATGTAAGTGCACCATATGTGTGCAATGTCAGTAGAAGCTGGAAGAGGGTGGCAGATCTCTAGAATAGTAGTTGCAGTCATGTGGGTACTGGGAACTGAACCCAGGCTCTCTTCAAGATTAGCCAGTACCCTTAACCATTGGGCCAGCTCTCCAGTCCCTGGTTCTTTACTCTTAAACTCCAATTCTTTCCATCTCAGGATTTATATCCTTGTATTTTAAATAGGTTTTATTCAGGAAGTCTATGTAGACATGATGTAGTTAAAATGCAGTATAGACAAGCTCATTCACCCTCCCAATTCCCCCATCTCATCTCTCTTCCTAGTGTGGGCACTGGCCCATTTCCTCTCTTTGGACCCCAGAACTCTGGACTGCCCTCTTATCCCAGAATCCCTACTGCTTCCTGGTCCTTTGCCCCAGACCAACCCAATTCCTCAGTCTAGTCCCCTGGAGCCCTAAAAGCCTGTTCCCTTCCCAACCCCACCTTTGTATACCTAAGACCAACTTTCATTACTGGCTGTCCCACCCCCAACCTGGATTCATGAGACCAGCCTCCTTTCCTGCTTGCTCTGGATTCCTGAGACCAGCCTCCTTCTATGACTGCCTGAGAGTCATCTCTACCTAGCAGTCCTTGCAAATTGTTCTTTGTCTGCTGATTGGAGGAATATAGACCATAGGAGAAAGCCTGAGAGCATCTGATCCCCATCCGACTTGGCCCTCTGTCAGAACTCCTGAGCGTCAGGACTGAAGCCAACTGGTCCCTCCAATATAAAATCAAAAGAGAGAACCTGAGGCACAGATTATGAAAACATTAAGAAAATACAAGAATGGACTATGCAGGAATTGTGTGACACTATAAAACGACCAAATTTATGCATCATAGGCATAGAGGAAGAAGAAGAATCTCAGGCTAATGGTATGGATCAGATGTTCAACAAGATTGTACAAGAAAATTTCCCAAAATTAAAGAAAGACATGCTCATGCAAATACAAGAACCACATAGAACACCAAATAGACAGGACCAGAAAAGAAAACTCTCTGCGGCACATCATAGTAAAAACACTAAACATACAGAACAAAGAGAGCATACTGAAAGCTGCAAAAGAAAAACAAGTCACATACAAAGGAAAACCCATCAGAATTACAACTTACATTTCAGTGCAAACTATGTAGCCAGAAGAGCCTGGACTAAAGTATTCCCAGTTCTAAAGGAACACAGATGCCAACTCAGATGACATTTTCTCACCAAAATCTATTAGAGTCAAAGGGGAAAGAAAAATCTTCCACGACAAAATTAAGCTGAAAGAATTCATGTCCACAAAACCAGTCCTTCATAGATTTCTTGAAGCAATACAAAGAGGGAAGAAAGGAATGACTGTACACAAGGGGTAACAGATGGGTATATAAAAGCAAGTGAATCAACAAAATTAACCAAGAATAGATCAACAGCTTAAACAGACCCATAACACCTAAGGAAATTGAAACAGTAATACAAAACCTCCTGACTGAAAAAAGTCCAGGACCAGATGGATTCACAGCAGAATTCTACCAGATATTTAAAGAAGTTCTATATCCAATACTACTTAATTTATTCAAAAAGATAGAAATGGAGGAAAAACATGCAAATTCCTTCTATGAAGCCAGCATCACTCTATACCAAATCCAGGTAAAGATACATCCAAAAAAGAAAACTATAGGCCCATATCCTTAATGAACATAGATGCAAAAATTCTTAAAAAATACTTGCAAATTGCATACAGACACACATCTGAAAGATTGTCCACCATAGTCAAGTTGGCTTTATTTCAGTGATGCAGGGGTGGTTCAATATACATAACTCAATAAATGTCATAAATCATATAAATGGGCTCAAAGACAAGAACCACATGGTCATCTCAATAGATGCAGAGAAGGCCTTTGACAAAATTCAACAAGATTTTATGTTCAAAGTCCTTGAGGGAAGTGGACTAGAGGAAACATACCTCAACATAATTAAAGCCATATACAACAAACCCACAGCCAACATCATTCTAAATGGAGAAAAACTGGAAGCATTCTAATTAAAATCAGGAACCAAGCAAGGCTGTCCACTACCTCCACTCCATTTTACCATAGTGCTTGAAACTCTTTCAAGAGCAATAAGACAAGAGAAAGAAATTAAAGGAGTAATAATTGAAAAAGAAGAGATCAAATTATCCCCTTTTACAGAAGATAGGCTATCATATTTAAGAGACACCAAAAAATTCTTGGAAATGATTAACACTTTCAGTAAAGTGGCAGGTTACAAAATTAATCTTCAAAAGTCTCTAGCCTTTCTATATACCAATAAGAAATAATCAGAGAAAGAGTATATGGAAACACTCCCTTTTAAAATAGCCTCAATGTATATCAGAATAAACCTGACCAAAGACATTAAAGATCTCTACAACAAAAATCTTAAATCTTAAAAGAAAGAGATTGTGGAGACAACAGAAGATGGAAGGACTTCCCATGCTCATGGATTAGAATAATTAATACTGTGAAAATGAACATCCTACCAAAAGCCATTTATAGATTCATTGCAATGCCAAATAAAATCCCCATGATATTCTTCACAGAATTGGAAAAAAAAAACATCCTAAGATTCACATGGAAGCACAAAAGACCTCAAACAGTCAAAGCAATCGTGAGCACTAAGAGTAATGCTAGGGGGATTACTATACCAGATTTTAAACTATATTACAGAGCTATAGTCATAAAAGAACATGGTACTGGCACAATAATAGACCTGTAGATCAATGGAACAAAACTGAAGACCCAAATATGAGCACATGCAATTTAAAGAATCCACCAAGGAAATAGAGAGAAAACCCACAAAGTCGGAGAAAATCTTCACCAGCAACACATCTGACAGAGGTTTAACATCCAGAACATATAACGAACTCAAAAAACGGATTCAAGAAAGGAAGTACCCAATTAAAAGATGAGCTAAGAAGATGAACAGAGAGTTCTCAAAAGAAGAAATAAAGATGGCTAAGAAGCATCTTAAAAGGTGTTCAACATCATTAGTAATTAGGGAAAGGCAGATTAAAACCAATTTAAGATTTCATCTTACCCTAGTCAGACTGGAATGGCTAAAATCAAGAGAACAAATGATACCAAATGTTGGAGAGGATGTAGGGAAAGGAGAATGCTCATCCACTGCTGGTGGGATTGCAAACTTGTTCAACCCCTATGAAAAACAGTGTGGATAAGTCTTCATAAACTAAAAATGAACCCACCATTTGACCCAGTTACACCACTCCTTGGCATGTACCCAAAGAACTTATCCTATTGCAGAGATACTTGTACATCCATATTTGTTCCTGCTTTTTTCACAATAGCTAAGAGGTGGAAGCAACCTAAGTGTCCCTCAACTGATGAGTGGATAATGAAAATGTGGTACATTTACACAATGGAGTTCTACTTAGAAGTAAAGAAAGATGAAATCATGAAATTTGCAGGTAAATGGATGGAATTAGAAAACTGTTATACTAAGTGAAGTAACACAGACTCAGAAAAACAAACATTATATGTTCTCCCTCATCTGTGGATCCTAGCACCAAATCCTTATAAGTGAGTGTGTATCCAGACATAAATACAGGAACCAGAATAATGAAAAGGAACCACGGAGGTAAAGGAAAAGAAAGAACCTGAGAGAGAAAAATAGTAGGCAACAGGTGTTAGTGAGCTAGATATGTATAAAAATGGGGTTATCTATATGTGAGGAGGGAGGGAGGGTTCTACAAAGGACCTTGGGGTTAAAGGGAAAGAAGGAACTCAAGAGAAATGGGACCACAGGAGAAGGGTATTATCAAGGGAGAAATGTGGAAAATTGGGTACTTTAAATGGGGAAACCATGGTGGAAGGTTTAGACAGTGATAGAGCTAAATATTGCCTAGCTAGTTTAAAAAAAAAAAAACATAGGGAGCTATAATTGGTCCAACAACCTACTGACAAATTATACACACAACTATTTCAAGGAACAAAATATATGTCTAGTCAATGTTTATCTGAGAACCTTTGTTCTTTGCCGAAGCTTTATCTACATAGCACATGATAATTAAAAGTACCAGACTGGTGGAACTAACTTTCTTGGATCTTTAACAGCCATACATTGAGGCCTACACTATTCTTGTCAGAGGAATTGAAGGGCCAGATTTTGTTTCTTGCTGTCCAAGGTCAACTAAGTTCCAGGGGTCTATGGAGCATCTCTCAAAATGTCCCGTAACTGTGGTGAGTCACCTATCCTCTTGTTCAGAGAGGCAATAGAGACCCCACCAGATGGACTGGAACCAGTGTCCAGTCTACAAAGAAGAGGATCAACACAGAGGAAGCATTTCTTTCATGCTTCCAAGTGAAGACAGCTAGGATCAAGCAAGACCTTTGCCTTATCTTCACGTAGACAGAACTGGTAAAAGTAAGGAGGCAGGGGCTCTCCCCAGCCCATTTGACCACTGAGGAACAGATCTTCAAACGATCTTAAGAGTAAAAATAAATTGATTTATTTGGGCTAACTGTATGGTATTAAACACCAAAAAGGAAAGTATAACCAAAGATTAATGTTATCAGTATATTTCTTTAAGAGTCCATGTGTATAGCTAAAGGCTACATAATAAGAAACTGTGCCAGACAGGTGGTACCTTCTTTTGAATTGTTGGCCAGGGTGGTCCAAGAGACTCCCCAAATTACTCAGTCTTTTGCCACATCCCTTGATGGGCTTCCAGAACTTGAAGGTAAGACCCTACTACTGAAGACAGAACATACCCCCTGAAGTTAAGTTCTCATAGCTTTGGAGAATGCTATGAAAATGCCAAGGGAAAACATCAATGGATGATTTGTGCTAGTTTCAAGACCAAATAACCACATCAGTGGCCAGCACAGCATACTCCATTGGTGCAGTAGTGGCCCTTTTGTCTTGGGGGCAATCGACAGCTACCTAATCTGACTAAAAGCCAACTCAAAGAGGAAACTCAAGTGTGGTACTGTAACACAACCTAATACACATGGCTGGAGTGCTCATAGAGCTTAGAGAAAACTCCAAAACTATCACATTGCTAGACTAATGTAATTTCTTGCTATGTGAAAAATATACATCCCTATATACAAAACATGTATCCTAGTCACCACTCATCAAAGAAACTCATTTGCAGGAGTCAGAGACTAATACCAAGTACTACAACTGGCCAGACATGGACATTGTCTATGAATTGCCCAGGCCTAAGGGACACATCTGCAATGCAACCTCTACACTTAATGCTCACGGAACATAGCAGAACAGGGGGTGGAAACAATATTAATGAATCTCTCAACTTTGACCATTGGAGCTTCCTCATGCAACAGATGGTCATTAACCCAGAAAGTCACAACTGGCCAAAGTGCAGAAAATAAGAGAGTGCACCATGCTAATCCATGAGTATAACATCTATATCAAAACTCTACCATCCATGGCTCAGGGACCATTGCAGAAAAAGGGGTGTAGAAAAAAAAAGAAAAATTCAGAACAGTGGTGAGACACTGGAGTTTTGAAGTTCTAGGTTGCGTGTAAGGCTGAAAGAAGGGTAAGAAGGTGATGAAGAATAACAAGGGCTGTGGATGCAACTCAGTGCAACCTCTACACTTAATGCTCACGGAACATAGAACAGGGCTAAAAAAGAGGACACTAGGGAATCAGTTCTCAATAATGAAGCTCCCTCATTGAGCAGAAGGCCAAGAACATAAAAATTCACAAATGGCCAGAGGGTAGAGATCAAGAGTCTGCTAAATAATGGTCCTTAGACAGGACACCTTTATTAAATTTCATCCACCCAAGCCTCAGAGACCATTGCAGAAGAGGGAGTGGAGAGATTGTAACAGCCAGGGAGGATGGGCATGACGATACAGAAGCAGTCCTACAAGCTCCTGGGAGCCTGCTCCTATGATTCTATGGTAAAGGGGTCAGCATACATAAGTCCCATGCAAACTCAGGCAGACAGTAACCCAGGATAGAATTGGGAAAATGAATATCAGATCCCACTCTTATCTAAAGGAATGTTGGCAAATGATTTTTGCTAGATGAAGAAGAGCTGATTTTCCTAAAACAAGGGACTCTATAGGCTGACTAGACTCAGCAGATGGGCTTGCACTGGGGAACAGCAGGGGGCACTGACAAAACAGTGGGCAGTAACAGGGATGACAGAGTATATGGGCTCCAGTGGGGTTGGGGGAGGCTATGAGACAGTGCCATTTGGGATGCAGGTATAAAGATGAATAAGATTGCTTGGGATGTTCTGTATGAAATACACACAGAAAATCAATAAAAAATAAAAATGCAGTATAACCAGGCATAGTAGTACATGCCTTTATTCCCAATACTTGGGAAGCAGATGAAGGCAGATCTCTTTGGCATGGAGACCAACCTTGTCTACATATCGAGTTCCAGGCCAGCTAGAGCTATTGGGAGACCCTGTGGGGACAAAACAAAACAAAACAAAACAAAAAAACAAAAAAACAGTAGTATAATTATTTCAGTTCTACTATGCAATACCAAATGTATAATTTAGTCTTTTAGGTAATTAAAGTCTTTCACATTGTCATTTTATAATACTTTTGCTGGGTGAGTAGGAGAAAGAATGCTGATGAAATCCATGGCTTGTACACTGTAGGCATGCACTCTTCTGCTAACCTGTATCTGCAACTCTTGGTTTTTTGCAGACAGTGTATCATTATGTATCTCAGACTGACCTCATACTCACTATATGATTATGGTTGACTCAACTTCTGCTATTCCTGCCTCCACCTTCTGAGTGATGCAATTACTGGCACACACTGAAATGGCAAAACTGATTGCATTTTATTCTAGCTGATTTTGCTCACCCCGTGTTTCTGGTCAGCTGTCCTTTTCCCCACTGCTCATACTCTACCAGTTGAGCTAGCCAGGTTAGTCTCATGCAGGCAGTACCAAAGTGAGAAACTCACAATAGCTTGACAGAAGATTTTCTCTCTTAGCTACAACTGAAACTCCAGGGAATCCATTGCTTTTGCAATTCTGAGAAACTTGTTTTTCCTAACCAATCTTCAAAAACTTTTAACTAAAAATCTCTTTGTTAACTGACCTTCCCCTGCTCTGATGTAACTATTGTGATCTGATGTAACTATGGTCATTAGCTTTGGCCCTGGCATGATGTAATTAATATTTAAGTTTTATAAATCCTGCTTTGACTCTCTGCATGGTCAAGAGTTCTTTGGAGTGTTAGCCTACTCTTGACCTCCAACTGATTAAAGGACTCTTAATTTGATCATCACTGTGTGGCATTCTTCTGTGCCTCATGCTTGGTATTACACACACTACATTATCTTACCTTGTTTCTGAAATGTAATTCACGCATATGCATGCACATATTATTAATACGTATATATTATAAATATTTGTGCTTATTTCCTTTTGTAAGGTCACAAAGATGGGGGCTGGAGAGATGGCTCAGTGGTTAAGAGCACTGACTGCTCTTGCAGAAGACCCAGTACCCACATGGAGGTTAAGAACAGTCCATAGCTCCGGTTCCAGCAGATCTGACACCCTCTGCTGAACTTCACAGGCATTGCAAAACATGGGTACACTTACATAAATTCAGGCAATACACTCATATACATAAAATAAAAATAATAAATAGAAAATTTAAAAAGATCATGAAGCATTAAATAGCAGTTTAGTGTTTGGATAAGCATTATAAGTAAAACAATTGAATGAACTCAGTGCCTTATGTAGTTTGATAATTATTAAAAATGAAATTTTCTTGGATCAGTTTATGGCGATGGTTCAAGCCTTTACTCCCAGCACTAGGAAGGCAGAAACAAGGGGATTTCTATGACTTTGAGGCCATCCTCTTCCACATAGCAAACCCTAGGTTAGTCAGCATGTGAGAAGCTCTGGGTCCTAGCATCACTGAGATGAAAATAGTACAAAACATTAAGGCTTATTTTATCATGCCTGTGAACCCAAACTTACAGCTTGAGAAAGAAGGATCAATGTAAGTTTGGGGTCAGACTAGGTTACATAGTGAGATCAAGCTCATCCTGTGATAGAATGATATTTTGTCTTAAAACTATTGAACAGATGTGTGGCAATACAATAAAGCAAAGAAAGGAAATATCTGCTGTAGAAGTCATGTGACAGTAATATTTGTGCTCTATGTGCCAGTTTTTCAGAATATATGTTCATTTTTTGTCATAATAAATATGAAACATAATGAAAAACCTAGGAACATACAAAACTTCTTCTATAGCACTAGGGACTAAAGAGTTTGATGATATTTCCACTGATTTGATAACAGGGTTTGTCTTCTTCACCAACAAAGTATGAAATAGAAACACAATTTCTGACTAAATTAGTATAGGCCTCAAAGTATGCCTGTTAAACATCCAAGAAGGTTAGTTCCACCAGCATGGTACTTTTAAATACCATTTGCCATGTAGATAGAGCTTGGGGAAAGATCAAACTTTCTCAGATAAACATTGCCTAGACATATATTCCTTGATCTAGTTATATGTATAATTTGTCAGTAGGTTGTTGGACTAATATGGTTCCCTCTCATTTTTTGAAACTAGCTAGGCATTATTTATCTCTTACATTGTCTAACCCTTCCACCATGGTTTCCCCATTTAAGGTGCCCCTATTTTTCCCATTTCTCCCTTAATAATACCCTTCTCCTATGGTCCCACCTCTCTTGAGCTACTACTTTCCCTTTATCCCCTAGATTCCTTGTATAACCTTCCCTTCACCCTCCCCTTAAAATAAACCCATTTTTATCTATATCTCCTTTATTAACACTAGTTTCCTACCATTCTTCTCTTTCAGATTCTTTCTTTTCCTTTACCTCCCTCATTCCTTTTCATTATCCTGGTTCCTGTAGCTATGTCTGGATACATACTCACTTATCAGGATTTGGTGCTAGGATCCACATATGAGGGAGAACATACATTGTTTGTTTTTCTGAGTCTGTCTTACTTCACTTAGTATAACAGTTTCTAGTTCCATCCATTTACCTGCAAATTTCATGATTTCATCTTTCTTTACTGCTGAGTAAAACTCCGCTGAATAAATGAACCACATTTTCATTATCTACTCATCAGATGGGGGACACTCAGGTTGCTTCCATCTCTTAACTATTGTGAAAAGAGCAGCAACAAACATGGATGTACAAGTGTCTCTGCAATAGGATGAGTTTGTTGGATATATGCCAAGGAGTGGTATAACTGGGTCAAATAGTAAGTTCATTTGTAGTTGTTTAAGAGTTATCCACACTGCTTTCCATAGGAGTTGAACAAATTTGCCGTTGCACCAGCAGTGGATGAGTGTTCCCCTTTCCCTACATCCTCTCCAACATTTGGTATCATTTGTTGTCTTGATTTTAGCTATTCCAGTCTGACTGGGGTAAGATGAAATCTTAAAGTGGTTTTAATCTTTATTTCCCTAATTACTAGTGATTCTGAACACCTTTTAAGATGCTTCTTACCCATCTTTATTTCTTCTTCTGAGATCCCTCTGTTCAGTTCCTTAGCCCATCTTTTAATTGGGTTTCTTCTTTCTTGATTCTTTGCTTTTTGAGTTCATTATATATTCTGGATGTTAAACTTCTGTCAGATGTGTTACTGGTCAAGATTTTCTCCCATTCTGTGAGTTTTCTCTTCACTTCCTTGGTTGCTTCTTTTGATGTACAGAAGGTTTTCAGTTTAATAAGTTCCCATTTGTGGATTCTTGGACCTTGTCAGGTTTAGAAAATCCTTTCCTCCCCCTATATCTTGTAGGTTTTTGCCAATGTTTTCTTCTAACAGCTTCAGAGTTTCAGGCTTCACATTGAGGTGTTTGATCCATTTGGAGTTGACTTTTATACAAGGTGAAAGATAGGCATTTAGTTTCATTCTTCTACAGGTGAAGATCCAGTTTTTCCAGCACCATTTGCTGAACATGCTCTCTTTCCTCCATTGCATATTCTTGGGCCCTTTGTCAAATATCAGGTAGCTGAAATTGCATATACTTATATTTGGGTCTTCAATTCTGTTCCATTGATCTGTTGTTCCATTTTTGTGCCAGTATCATGTTGTTTTTATGACTATAGCTCTGTAATACAGCTTAAAGTCTGGTATTGTAATCCCCCCAGCATTGCTGTTAGTGCTCAGGATTGCTTTGGCAATCCAGGGCCTTTATTACAGTTAATTGTTATGGCAATGTCTCAAAACAGAGTTACATCCAAAAACCAATTCAGAATTTGTGCATGATATAGAAGCTGTCATCTCTTCTAATAAGGTTTCATGCTGGTCATCTCCATCACAGTATTTCAAATTATTAGATGCAATGGACCAGCCCAGATGGGAGCACTCAGTCCGACGGGAACAGGGAATCGGAGAGTGGGCAAGGATTTGGCGAGTGACAAACAGACACAACACAAGAGATGGTTGATGATCTGAATGTAATTTTCTAAAGTGGAGCATCAGATTTTATACGAGTTACAGAAGAAGATTGTTCAAGCATCAGGTTGATTTCATGGTTAGTCATTTTCTTAGAAATACAATTTAAAATCAAAGCACTACAGTACAGTGTACAGTGTTCTTATCTAATTAATCAGGTGCTTAGACTATTTATCCTTTTCCTTTAGTGGTTTGACAACATCAGCTACTTATATATTTCATGGTTGGTGATTTTATGGTTCCGTTTTTTTTTTAATTTTATTTTACTTGTGAGGTTTCAGTGGCCGAGGCCAATGACTAGGCCAATGAAGTTATAATAACTCCATATAACTTTAAAGGCTTGTTTCTCTAATCCTTATTTTCCTATTCTTTCTATCCATGTTTCTTATACTGCCTGTAATCATTCAAGTATACTTTGCTCCTGACTTGTAGTAAAGGCACCAAGGTGGTCTAGATCTAGCTAACCTATCCATAAACTATAGCGAATGTCATGAAACTTTCCATCCTTGACTATTTACCCATCTATTATTTCCTTCATAAACTCCTGTATGAGGAAGTGGTTCATCAGTGGGCTCAGGGATTCTGAATATGCTCTCCTTTCCCTTAAGGGGATGCCATAGCCTACCTCTCGCTAACTCGTAGGCAATTCCAAAGTCTGTCTTAACTGTAGGCAGCAATCTTCTTTCAGTATCCCTTTGATCTCCTTGAGTCAACTCTAGGGACTGAAGCAGGGGGATTATATACTAATAATTCTTCTTGCTGTAACTTATCTAGAATTTTCCAAGGTTGCCTATTCTTAGCTACTTTACTTATTGTTTGAGCATTTGGAGGAAGTCTAATATCGGGCAACTGAGTTCCCAGGAAATCATCCATATCTAGTCTCTCTTTAGGTGGGCCTAATGACCTGAGTAAGTACAGAGCAGTCCCTCCATGAGGAAAGAACAGGAATAAAGACAGCAATGAAGACAAGAACTAAAGCAGAACAACCAAGGACACAGCATGCTTTTTTAACACAGCCATTCTCCAGGAAGCATTCTTCCTTTGAAGTTTTCTCAGCCTCCCCACGGAGAGTTCCTCATGCAGGCTCCACTGGAGGTGGCGTGACAATTAGACCTTTAAAATAGCCATTTGAGGCTTATAAATAAGAGGAAAGCTCAGCGTGGTGGCACATACTTTTAATCCCAGCACTCTCAAGGCAGAGGCAGGTGAAGCTCTGTGAGATCAAGGACATCCTGAGATGTTACACATAGCAAATTTCAGGCCAGTGAGGCTACACAATGAGACCATCTAAAAAAATTCAGGTGAATACATAATTTGCCCCATCTGTCCCACTTCCCCCTAAAGTTTCCCCTGGTATTAAAGGCTTTCATATGTGTTATATATTAATTATAACTGATGAACCAATATCAGTATTGTATTATGAGATAAAGTCTATGGTTTATAGTAGGACTCACTCTTGATGATAAATGTTACAAGAGGAACATGTATCCACCGTTTTAGTATCATACAGCATAACCTCCCTCTGATAAAACCTCCTTGCACTTCACCAGTTCCCTCTTTCCTCCAGTAATCCAGAAGTTTCTCCAAAAGGCTAGAATTGATTGGGCAAAAATGTCTAGAGACCCATGCTGAGCATACTAGGAAAAGGAGTGGAGCCACCGTCTTATTGAACTCGGCAGGGGAGCTGGGGAACCTTAGGCAAAGGCCTTCTAAATAGGTACACAGTAGTACTGCTTGTTTCAACTTGCAGTTTCCTAACTGACATTATCACAATGCAGTGCATTTTAGAGTATGTTTTTCTCAACATTTTCTGTGATCTCTTCATGCTAACATTTTTTTTTTCTGCTAAAGTTTAATTGGGTTGTTTTTGTTTAGTTGAGCTTTAAGAACTCTTTAAGCATGTGGATATTTTTCCAAAATTTCCGAGTGAATATTCTGATGACTCTCAGATCTATGTCTCTAGTTTGTACTTCTGCAAAAACTTCAGATACCAAATAAATACTGAATATGTTATTATAATATTCCACAGTTAAGGTCATAATGTCTGCAAAAGGAGTCATTGTTCCCCAACAGAAATCATGTTCTCAACTTCAGTTTATGGAACATTTGGTCAGTTGTTCAAGATTAGTCTACATTGAAACTTACTGTCATTGTAAGCTGCATTCTCATAATCTCCTGCCTCTCCATCAAGTTACTGCCCTGCTTATAAAAGACAACTAATTCACTGTATTTTATCAAAGAATCAAAGAATTCAAACTTGAGCTTAGCTCAGGGTAGCTCTTTTCACACACAAACACACACACAAAGACACACACACACATCTGCATGGGCACACGGTCATACACGCATTTACACACACACATCTCAGCAAGTTGAAATCTTATGACTTACTAAAATATTAAAATTTCTACATAAGAATCTTTTTCCAATATATAATATATTTATTATAAGCCATGATTTCATTTGTTTCCCTTTTAATATATAGGTTGAGAGGAGTTGGGAAATACTTGTTATTTGCCCCATGATTTAACACTTTTTCTTTCTTATCACCCATTAATGAAGAAGAATGTACTTTTATTGAGAAGACTCATATGAGAACGAAGTAGAAACCACTGGATTTCAACACACATATTTAAAAATTTTTATTGCTTATTTTTAACTATTCATAAATATAACCAAAATAAAAAATTAATGGAAGACAAAACTTTTTGAAGTAGGTTGAATAAAATTCAATGATAAAATATTCCTATGGTTTCTTTTAAACTAGACTTTATTGGATAGCTCTGATTTATTGCATTGAGTAATATTATGAGATCATTGGTTTTTACTCCTAATCTTAGCACCTAAATACTTAATATTTTATGCTTTCTATCCTCAGAAAGGAAAATAGTAGCTAGTCAGTGGATGAATTGGGTTTCATGGATTTGAAATTTTCTTTATCAAATTATTAATCAAAATTCATCTCAGAAATTCATTTCCAGCAGAATTTCTCTTTTTTCTTTATTTTTTAACTGAGCTTTTATACATTTCATACAATGGTTCTTAATCATATTTAGACTTCCCCTTTTCCATCCATGCCCCCCAAACCCCATGCCCATCAGATCTCATGTTTTCTGCTATACATGCTGAGTCGTATCCTTGAGACACAGTTTCTCTGTAGCCCTAGCTGGCATGGAACTCACTATGGACATCAGGCTGGCCTCAGTCTCACAGAGGTCTTCCTGTCCCTACCTATCAAATGTTGGGATTAAAGGTATGCACCACCATGCATGGCTAACAAAATTTCTTTTGAGAGTCTCACCATGTAACTGCAACTAGCCTGGAACTTGCTATGTCGACTGGGCTGGCCTCATACATACAGCAGGCTGCCTGCCTCTGTCTCCTGAATGCTGAGGTTAAAGTCATGAGCCCCCACATACTCTTTCTTCCCCTGACTATCTTCTTGACCTCATTTCATAGTACTCTCTCCTCACCAGTAGCCATTACACAGAAGACCCTCTCTCCAAAAGAAAAACACAAGCAGATAAAAAAGAAATATAAGATGTACAGATAGAGAAAAGTCAAGTTTTGTTCACTGAGGACCAGGTGATTATGCAGAGCAGCAGCAACTATCGTCCATTGCTGGGAGGAGTATAGAATGTCGAGAGCCACTTTGGAAGAGTGTTTAACCCTTTCTAGCAACACCAAAGATAAACTAAATTTATTCTTACCTTACAGTTTAGCAATCATGCATCATGGTATTTAGCCTGAGGACTTGAGATAAAGACACAGATGTTTTTGCCAGCTTTACTCATAATTGCCAGCACCTGAAAGAAACCAAGAGTTCTTTCCATGATGTAGGTGAATGAGCTCTGGCACATTCAAACTGTTAAGAAATAAAATGAAATGAACTGCATCTTGAGAGATGTTCAGGAGTTAAGAGCACTGCTCTTGCAGAGGGGTTCAGTTACTAGTACCACACTGTGACAAATAGCCATGTTACTCTAGTTTCAGGGGTTCTGTTGCCCTCTTCTGGCCTCCACAGGCATTACAAAAAATGGATGCATTTACACACATGCAAGCAAATCACTCATGCAGGTAAAATTAAAAACTAAAAATGAAAAACAGAAATGAGCTATGAAGTCATGACATGACATGGCAGAAACAAATTCATAACAGAAAGTGAAAGAAGCTAATCTGAAAGGTCCACATCCTGCAAGATTGATTCTAAAAAACTCAAAACTATGGAGACAATGAAAATGAATGTCCAGACATTTGGGGTAGTACATGCCTATAATCTCAGTATAGAATTCAGAAGGATGAAGCTGGAGAAAGAAGAGTTTGAGGCCTGTCGAAAGAGTTCCTTCACATAGTTTTTCTCCTCATTCAAATGAGGGTAGTGAAGCCAATAAAGAACTTGGCCGGGCCTGCAAAAATTTTCCACTGATGATGCCCCTGTTAATCCCAGCAAAGCCTCTGGTTGAACTGAATGTGATATACTGATGTCCTCATTCCTGTTCAGTAGACTTTAAGAGCCTTCTTGAGGTCCTTCTGGATGGTGCACAGCTGCTTGACATGACCATATCAGAGAAGGGGTGGCCAACTCAGTCAGTCTAACAAGGGAGTGAACAGTCCATTATCCATAGCATCCATGTACTTGTGCACACATTGATACAGAAATGGCATGCTGCCAATGAAGCTAGGTAGCCTGGGAGTCAGAATTCATTGTGTCTCTTCCATTGGTCACAAAGACCCAGAAAGCATACAGGCTCACTGCCTGGACAAATTGTATTGAAAGACAACCATGGTGAATTTTTTTTATGTGTTGAATAGATATAGCAGTAAACAGAGTCCAGTTCTTCAAGGAGTTTCGATTCTAGTGAAAGAGGAGCAAAAAAATAAGCAATAAAATGCCAACTGCTAATAGGTACTATAAGATAAAATGACAATCATGAAACGAAATTGGATTTCTTTCATCAAAGACTGTGATCTCAGCTACTTCTGAGATTGAGAATCACAAGTTTGAGGCCAGTCTAGGTGACATAGTGAAGTAGGCCATGCTTCTTAAAAAAGAGGGTGTGGGGTTCTTAAGGGAATAATCTATTTTCATCATGAAGGAAAAGCACTATCAAGAACACGCAGAAGATCCCCTTTACATCCCACAGGTCAAAACCAAGACCTATTCTTGAAGGAAAATGAGGAAGCAATTTTTCAGAAAAGGAAAGCAAGCTTGCCTTGTGTGCTGGATAGCTTTAGTTGTCAACTTGACACATATGGCTAAAGGCTTATTTCCTCCATTTGACGGACCTGTGGACATGTCTGTGGGGCATTTTCTTGATTGTTGAGTGATGTGGGAGGGTCCAGGCCACTGTGGGCAGTGCCACCCCTGGGCAGGTTGTCCTATGTTGTATAAGAAAGCAGGATGAATATGGGTCAAAGGACCAAGCCAGTCAACAGCGTTCCTTCATGGCCTGTATCTTCAGCTCTTGCCTCCAGGTTCCTGCCTTGAGTTCCTACCTTGGGCTTCCTCAGTGATGAACTGTGACCTTGGAGACATAAACCAAATAAACCCTTTCCTTCCTAAGTTAGTATTGGTCAGGGTGTTTTGTCACAGCAATTGAAGGCAAACTAGAGCACCTTGATTTTTTCCCTGCAATACTGAGTATGTGAATATGCTTTAAAAATAGGGCTCTATTGGCAAGGATAGAGAGACAAAGGCAGTTTTGGAAGGGTAACTACAATGGTTCACATCTTGACTGTTCCCCAAGGGTCCATGTGTTGAAGTTTTAATCGCCAGTCAGTGATGCTACTGAGGGATAGAAGAAGTGTTGTAAGGAGGAGCCAAGTAGTACTTTCAGTTTAGTGATGGAATGTCCTCAAAGAGGATAGAAGTTCTCCTGGTGCTCAGGGTCTAAGCCAGGTGTTTACAAGTTCCTGGCCTCTTATTCAAAGTTTAGGACTCACACAGATATTTTAAAAGAAGCAAGGTAATATTCAAAGAAAAATTATAGAACAGATTAAAACCACTGTCAAGAGTGATAATGAGGATACTCAGGACCCTGATTTTTGTCTGGGGCTTCCTTTTATGGGGTTCAAGAGAAGTTTGGTATAATTTGGATGACTCTCTATTTTGATTGACAGGCTTGGATAACATAAGCCTTTGTTAACTGTGAATGTGCATCTGATGATGCATGATGCATCTGATTTCAATTATATGTATACCTAGATATGCACAGGCATAAGATGGTATATAAGTGATTTGTCTTTAGTAGGTGAATTTTGCCTTATTGGGCATGTATTCCAAACTAGTTCAGGCCTAATAACTCCCTCCACATTGGTATAGGATGTATTAGGAATATGTTTGATTAGAAATCTTCCAAGGTTGATAGTCTTCAAGTGGAGGAGAAATGTTTCATTGTTCAGAGAGAAGTGTCTGTACATATCAATACAGGTGGTGGTTTGTGTAGTAAGTTGATAGCCTTGTTCAGAGAGTGGTGGGGGCATAGTATGTATATATGTAGGTGACCGTCCTAATCACCAAGTGGATTGTTGGACGAGGAGTATGTGCACAGTACAAGCCAAGTGAAGTCTCAGGCTGCTAAGCTATTCCCAATGCTTACCTGTCTCACTGTGTCCTGAGCACTCCTCTTCCTCTTTCACTTCCTGTTTACTCTGAGGAGAATAGCTGCTTCTGCCAGGTAACCTCACCACTGAGGTACTGCTTTGATATGGGCCCAACTGCAACAGGACTAATCAATTGTAGGCTGAAATCTCATACTATGAGTCAAAATGAAACTTTACCCTTCTCAAATTTATTATCTCAGGTATTTTACTACCGTAATAGGAAACAGTGATTAAGATTAACATTCATTAAAGACAACATAGTGTGAGGGGGAGACTTTAAACAAGTAAATAACAGTACAAATATTTTCAGATTCTTTACCAGTTGCTAAACAATAGACTGATAAAACTGATGAGCCTCTTTTGAAGGCAAAGCTGGTAAAACTTAGCAATGGAGTTAAATCTGAGAAAAGATGATTTCAAGTTAATTATTCTCATTTGTAAATGAAGATCAATCTGTAGCCAATTAAGTGACCAGGCTCCTTCACGCCTGGGGCCTGGTCTGCAGTGTTAGCAGGTAGCAGCCTCCATGGTGGTACAGGCAGCCTACTGTTTCAAGAGTTTCTCTAAGGGGACTTGGAGACAGAGCTTTCTAGAGGATTTTCTGGTCTCATGGTGTTTCCAGTCTGTATTCTAGATGGGTGTGCAGAAAGTCTTTGGCAAGTCCTAGGCAGTGAAGGGTTAACATTGGCCAGGTCACCATGTCAAGTTACATGAAGATACAGAATAAGGAACATGTTACTGAGGCTCTGCGCAGAGCCAAGTTCAAGTTTATTTGCCACCAGAAGATCCATATCTCAAAGAAGTAAGGATTTATTAAAGTGATTGCAGATGAACTTGAAGATGTAGTAGCTCAGAAGCATCCTATCCCCAACAACTATGGGGCCAAACAGATCTCCCATCCTAGTCTCTTGCACTCCAGAGGGTTTTACTGCATTGTCCCTTTAATCCCTTTAATAATACTCACTAAAATTTGCATATTATCCCAAATAATTAATTGGTTAAAGTTGAAGAAAGTTAAGATCTAAACGCATACCATTGGTCAGGCATTTATGGTGAACACCTGAAACTTCAGTACTTGAGAGACTGAGACAAGAGGACCATTGTTGATTCAAGGTCAGATTGGGCTACATAGTAAGATCCTGTCTCAAATAATAATAGTAAGAAGACAATACAATGATAAATTTAATAAAGAAATACTACTATTGCTATGAATTCAATGTGATGCTATTTGCCATCAAAGTCAATTTTCTAGTGGGGAGAAAAAGAAAAGGACAAAATCACTTCAGCAACTATGACAATCTGACAGTAAACAGTTGAATCATTCTGAACAGAGATTCAGCATTTAGGATGCTTCACCTTCAAAACTGTATGAATTGCAAGTCTAGGGGTTTGTTCACATGTGATTGTCTCAATCTTGTGTAGCCCTGAAGCCTGATGCACCCACAAACACTGGTGCATACTTGTTATCCAGGTGCAGCTCTCCCAATCTTCCAAATGATATGGGGGTGACCTCTGTGCATGTAGTTCAACCTCTGGGGCAACAAGATAGGCATCCACTGACCAATCTGGGCCAGTGGAGGGGCTGCAGACTTCTGGGCACCTGTTCTTGCCTATCCACAGGTGCAACTTAAGAGGCTTCTGGGCTCCTAATGCCTCGGTCACTTATTTACAGTGATGCTTAGCTAGCTGAAAGAAAACTGAACCATATTTGCTTCTGTGACCTTCTAAAGCTGTAGCCACCATGGAGAGTGGCACATTTTTGAGAAAATGTAGAAAGGAGTGAGAGAGTCACCCCATGCTTCTAGGTCGAGAGGGCTAGGACCCAACCATCTGTAAGGAAAGCCAAAGGTCATGAGGGTTAGAGTAGATGACTTTCCTCTCCGCTCTCCCTTTTCCCTCCTTTCTCTATTCTCTCTCCTCCCTCTTCCTCTGCCTCTGTCTCTCTCCTCTTCCTTCTCCTCTGCTCTCTACTTCCTCTTCTGTCTCCCGTCTCCTCTTCCTTCTCCTTTTTCCTTCTCTCCTCTTGCTCTCTCCCTTGTTTTCTCTGTACCTCTTCTTCTTTCCACTCTTCTACATCTCTTCTCTCCTCCTCTCACTCTCCCTATCCTCTCTCTCTCTCTCTCTCTCTCTCTCTCTCTCTCTCTCTCTATATATATATATATATATATATGTCCTTGGCCCTTCCTGTCTATCCTGGGAATTGAATCTAGTGGCCCCCACATAGCCAAAATGCTCAGGGTGCTACCACTGAGCTCCATTCCCATCCTGTGTTTTTTTTTTAACTTTTAATGAAAGCAATAAAAGGAAGGTAGGGAAGGGGACGTTGACAGTACCCCACACCACAGCCCCAATGTATTCAGATCATTAATACCCAACATAGGAAGTCTTCTGCCTTGGCCTTCTGCATTTAGAATTCCAGTTGAAATAGGTTGGTAGCAGTGCAGAATTTTAAGAGAAATAAAGGATCTTGGACCAGATCTTGACCACTGATAAACCTTTGCTTCCATGGAACAATGTGAAGGTGCTGGGATGAGTCTCATGCCTGTGACTAGAGGCAGGCAACTAACCACAGCCTCCACAGAGCCAGGAACGTAACATATATCCAGGGGACCAGATGTTAAGAGATATGACCACTGGAGGAGATGACTCCTGCAGTACCTTCTTTACTGAGTCAGACTCTGGGGGACATGTGCCCAGGGCAAAATCTGTAGACCTGGAAATGATCATTGGTGAGTTGACCTGAAGCCCTGGCCAGAAGTTTTCCTTCACTGGCTATCTACTCACTATGTCTCCCTTCAAGCCCTGCAAAGTAAGAAGGCATGCAAAGTTTATTAGTGATGGGCTGCTGGCTTCCTTTTACCTGACAAAGTTCATATTGATTCCTACCATCGGCTCTTTTGCCCTAAACAGCTGAACACAGGCAAAGAAATTTGCCAATAGCTATGCCTTTGGGCATTACACCATTGACAAGGGTATCATTGACCTCATCTCAGACCAAATTAGAAAGCTAGTAAATGCTCTATGTAAATATGTATTTAAATTGGGTGTTAGCTTAATGGGGTGACCACATACCAGCATTCTTCTTTATTACCCGCCAACATGCAGAGCAGGCTGCTCATTCTGATGACTTCTACACTAGCTGTTCTCTAGGTTATGGGGAAATTTGTAATGTCTGTTGTACCTGTCCCTCATGCTAATATCAGCTGGATATGGTTCATGACTTATTGGAATCATAGTACTATATAAGAAAACATGTCCTGGGATTAAAATATTACATTTTATTCTTCCCTGTAGGCTGACCAGTCACAAGTCTTCAGGGCTTCTTGATTATCAGAAGCCTTGGTGTTGTATCTGGTTTGGCACTGGGTTCATCTCCCTCCTGATGGACCATTTCTTTATTGATTATGGCAAGAAGTTCAAGCTGAAGTTCTCCATTTAACCAGTACCTCAGGTTTCAACAGCAGTGTTTGAGCCATACAGCTCTACCCTTACAACCCATGCATTCTTGAGCATGTATCTTCAGAGTAGACAAGGAGGCCATTTATTACATCTTTCACAGAAACCTCAATTTTTTTAAAGTCACAGGATTTTCATTTTATTGAGCAATTCTTTTTCCTTTTTAACTTAAAATATCTGTATATTTGAATTCTCTTCTAGAAAAAATTCCATATATTTGATTAAAATGATATTAATTTTACCAACCAATGAGTTTTAAAAGGCTGTACAATTAATTATTCAATGCAAGATGCTGTTAAGACTTGAAATTGACAGTCATGTTGGTTCATGCCTTTATTCTCAGCACTAGGGAGGCAGAGGCAGGTGGATGTCTGTGAAATTGAGGACAGCCTGGTCTATCTAGGTAGATAGTTCTAGACCAGCTGGGGCTACAGAGAGACCCTCATCTCAAATAGAACAGGAAAAAAAAAAGACTGGGAATGCATAGGACACTGTAAATGTCCTGCACTTCACTTCCCATTCAGTACTTGACCTATCTCTCAGTTTTCTGCCATTCTGTATACTTTGGGAAAGTAGTTGACTCCATATTTTTTTTGTCTTTTTGAGACAGCTGTAGCCCAGCTGTCCTGGAACTTGCTATGTAGACCAGGCTGGGCTTAAACTCACAGACCTCTGACTGCCTCTGCCTCCCCAGTGCTGGGAGAAACCTCAATTTTTTAGTAGTCAAACTATACTAACGTTCTATCCCCTCACCCACATAGGACACATGCCTACCAGAGTCACATGCCTACCAGAGTCTGTCTCACTAAATATGTTCTGAAGGAGTTGTCTCTTCCATCAGTGGTCTTGTCACTTAGCATCGGGCCGTCTGATTGGGTATCATTTTCCAGGAAGTAGAGATCCTAGCAAGCACTGACATTCCGGATATCAGCCTGGGCAACATCAATGGAGATGTCCTTGCTTTAAATAGGGAAAATAATGGCTTATCAGTCAGATCATATTTTCTATCACTACTTCCCTCAGATTTGATAGAGCCTGGATGTTGATCTGACAGATCTTTCAGACCAACCTGGTACCCAATCTTCGTACCTGCTTCCCTCTGACCATATATGCCCTTATCATCTGTGTTAACAAATCTTACCATGAACTCTAATAAAGTTCATCATTACCTGCCTTGAACCGTCAACCAGAGGATGAAAGTGATCATCAGCATGGTAAATGAAAGGTGTACTGCCTGCTGAACCATGGTGATGTCAGTCCCAAGACGGCAATGCTGTCATTGCCACCATCAACGCCAAGCACAACATCTAGTTTGTGGACTGTTGCCCCACTGGCCTCAAAGTTAATTACCAACTTCCAACTGTGGTACCTGTTGGAGACCTGGCATAGGAACAGCATGCTAAGTGCATGCTGAGCAACACCACAGCCCTTGCTAATGCCTGGTCTCACTTGAACCAAATGTGGTGACCTGATCTTTGTCAACTGTACATTTGTTTTTGGTTTGTAGGTGAGGGGAATGGGGGGAGAAGAGTTTTCTGAGTCTCTCATGGACATGGCAGGACTAAGAAAGGATTATGAAGAGACTGATAAGGAGTCTGTGGGAGGGGAGGCTAAATAAGAAGGGGAGATGAATTATGGTTATTCATCTTTTAACCTCAGCAGCCTATCAGCCAAGCATGCTTTTGCTCACTGGTGAGTGAGAGGAAGGAAAAAGGAGACCTTTCTGAATCCTATGAGGCCGTAGCTGATGCCAAGTGTGCTTTGTTCATTGGTATATGGGGAAAAAATAAAGGAAGTATTTAGAGTTTTCTCAGACATGTGAGGACAAGGCTACTCTAGGGGTGGGATATGAAGGTTAATTTGGATCCTGTTGAAGAGGGTTAGGAAAGAGAGGAACACTTATAATCTATTTCTTTTGGCCCTGCAGCTTGTGCTGTCCTCAGAACCTGAATTTTAGCATTAGCTTATAGACACTGAAATTTTCTGACTAGATTTTGTCATCACCTATGTACTTTATACATCTAAGTAAGATTTTTCTGTATCTCAAAGCAAAAGTTTTAAGAAACATTATTGTCTCCTGTGTTTCTTCTAAAAGTGCTTGACTGTAATTTATCCACTCTTGGAATACAAGATCCCTACAACATGTGAATATCAAGGACATCAGTACCCATCCAGTTCCCTTTGTGGGAAATGGGAAGAATCTAGACAAGAGTTTAACATCCCTATTCACTTTCTCATAAGATCCTTCGAAAAATGATGAGACAATTCTGTACATCAGAAGCTATACAGCTCTTAAGATGGAGTCTGTGGGGTGGTTATGGCAATGCATTGGACTCTGGGTTCAGCGGCCAGCACCAAAACTATGATTAGGTAATTACTAATGAGTTAGCATCCAAAATACTTTGGGGACTTTGGATACAGCACTGTAGTACAGGGCCTGCCTAGGTTGTGCAATGGTCTGAGGTTCAACCCCAGAACCACAAGGTTTTAATATTAGGGTCCAAAAGAGTAATTTTTAAAATCTTGTTAAGTATTCTTGAACTGAAAAACAGCTATGTAGAGATGTTTAGAGACTAACTCTGTGTTCCCACCTCTATGAGGATGAGAGAGAGTAGCAGAATTCCTCAGTAGCAGTGTGCTTGCTTAGTGTACATGCGGCCCTGGGTTCAATCCTTGGTACTTCAAGTGAAAAAAGAAATGGGGTGAAGTTGAAGAAGAAGATTTTGTGTTGGTTAACTAAGGGCCTAGTAGGGCTGAAAGTCAGTCTTCAAATAAACCATATACACTGACAGAAGTCTGTATTACATGATGAAGTACCAACATTGGTAATGTTAGGAGAAAGTTTCACAATGTGTAGCAATTGACATAATTGACTGTGTGTGTGTGTGTGTGTGTGTGTGTGTGTGTGTGCGTGTGTGTGTGTATATGGGGAGGGCACTGGGGGTAGAGGAGGTGAACTTAGAGTTATCTGAATTCTGGATAATACCTCTACCACTGTGTTACATGCTAAGCTCTAACTTTATATTTTGAAATGAGATCTTGCTAAGTTGCATAGCTTGTTGTGTGCTTACTGGAGTACAGGCAAGCTTTGAATTTGCAGTCCTCCTGTATTAGCCTCCCTAATAGCTGGGATTACAAGTGTGTGCTATTATGCACAGGTTCATTCCTTTTTTATTTTTGAGAATTTCAATACTTACATAAGTATTGTCTTAGCATTATTTCTATCCCACCCAGTCCCCCACTAACTCCTCCCATGCCCCCCACTACCTCTCAATGTCTTGTCCTCCTCTTTGATTATTATTATAGCATATACATACATTTATACACACCTACACATACATATGTATGCACTGAGTCCATTTGATAATGCTTATGTACACCTAGGTTTAGAGCTGCCAACTTGGGGTTAGGTAATCTCTCAGGGAGCTAGTCCCTGGTGAAAACTGATCCTTCTTCCTCAGAGTCCTCAGAGTGACTGCCTGTAACTCTTCACCCTGAGGTTGGAGCCTGTGGCATTTTGCCCATCCATCTTGGCTTGTGTTCTAATTTGCTTTCGTTTGCTGTGACAAAAACCCTCACTAAAACTAATTGGATAGAAAAGGGTTTATTTTATCTTAAATCTCCCAGGTCACAGTTCATCACTGAGGGAAGCCAAAGCCGGAATTCAGGGAAGGAATGTGGAGCACAGAATATGTTGGTCCCTCCCACACCACTCAACAATTAAAAAATGCCTCAGAGATGACCACAGGCCAATCCAATGGAGGCAATTTTTCAATTGAGGGTCTCTCTACCCAGGTGTGTCAAGTTGAGAACAAAAGTTTTCCAGCACAGCATGTCACTTGTTTTATATTCATGCAGCTCCTGTTAGACTACCATACTGTGGAGATTTCATTGATCCATGTTCTCTATCATATCTAGAATGCATTATCTAGCAGCAAATGCCTTGTTGCTCTGGCTTTTACATTTTTTCTGCTTCTCTACCTCAGTATCCCTTGAGCCTTAGGCATAGACGTCACATTGTAGATGTGTTACTTAGGATTGAGCATCTCAAGTTCCTTGCATTTTAGCAGTTGGAGAACTTTGATATAGTTTCAGTCTGTTGCAAAAAGAAACTTCTTTGATGAAGGGTGAAATGTACATTTGTCTGTAAATATAAGGATATGTATTTAGACTATAGTAAGAAATTATCTTGGTAGGGAATCAACATAAGTTTTTCTTTGGTGTCTATGACCTCTCCAGAGCCATGTGTACATGGTTATGTTTACAGTATCATGAATGAATTCTCTCCCATTAAGCAGGCTCTAAGTGCAATTAGACAACAAGATGGGCGTTGATTACCCCCAAGATACAACTGTCACTACTGTACCAACAGAGTTAGTTTGCTAGGTTGGTCATTGTTGTGGTTTGTAGGTTTTATAGCTGAGTAGAATCAGTAAGTGCATGTGGATAGCTGAATTGCCAGGCAAGGGAAACCTCCCTTCAAGCTGTTGGTCAGTGTAGAACAAGTGACTCCCTAAATAATATAGGCCATGGCACAACCCTTTATTGCCTCCTAGAACTTGATAAGACTCTATTACTGAAGAGAAAGCATATTTCAGACATAGAACTTGGAGCAATTGTGCTGGAACTGACCTGGAGGCCTTCTCCCTGAAGTGTGGCTCTCATAAAATCAAAAGATGCTATGCAAGTTGCCGGGTTTATTCTTTTAAATATATAATTTGACTTCAACTAAAGGGATATTACACTGAAGATACAGTTTTTGGCAAATTTCTTGGCTTGTGTGTGTGAAGATTTGGAGCTATGCGTTTCTCTCTGACATTTTTGTCATGTTGACAGAAAGTTAACTAGCAATATATTTCCCTAATAATAGTATATTAAAATATAAATCTGCATTTTTAAATCACAAAATAGTATGTAATAATTTGTTCTGTATTTTTCTATTTACCATAGGAGGTACTTCAAAGTTTGGCATCAATATTTAAAAGGCCATTATATGCATTCTGGAAAGAGTACTCTGAGTAAATTAACCAAATCAATTATTGACATATACTATTGATTAACAAATGAAAATTAAGTTTAAGATGATATAGTATGCAAAATCACCAAAAAATATCAAGCAGTTGTGTGTAAATAATACAAATAATTATAGCCAAGTAGAACTCCATTGTGTAAATGCACCATATTTTCATGATCCACTCATCAGTTGAGGGACACTTAGGTTGCTTCCATCTCATTGCTATTGTGAAAAGAGCAGCAACAAACATGGATGTACAAGCATCTCTGGAATAAGATGAGTTCTATGAGTTTATGTCAAGTCATGGTCAAATGGTAGATTCATTTTAGTTTCTTAAGGGTTCTCCACACTGATTTCCATAGAGAGTGTATGAGTTTGCAATCACACCAGCAGTGGATGAGCATTTCCCTTTCCCCACATCCTCTCCAGCATTTGGTATCATTTGTTCTCTTGATCTTAGCCAGTCTGACTGGGTGGGGTAAGAAGAAATCTTAAAGTGATTTTAATTTGCATTTCTCCAACTACTAACAATGTTGAACACTTAAGATGTTTCTTAGCCATTTTTATTTCTTCTTTGAGAACTCTCTGTTGAGATCTTTAGCCCATCATTTAATTCAGTCATTTGATCTCTTTATTCTTCATTTTCTTGAGTTCTTTATATATTCTGGATGTTAAACCTCTGTCAGATGTGTTCGTGGTGAAGACTTTCTCCTACTCTGTGGGTTTTCTCTTCACTTCCTTGGTTGTTTCTTTTGAGGTACAGAAGCTTTTCAGTTTAATGACTTCCCACTTATTGATTTTTGACCCTAATTCCTGAGCAATTGATGTTCAATTTAGAAAGTTCTTTCCTACATCTATATCTTGGAGGTTATTTCCAATGTTTTCTTCTAGCAGTTTCAGAGTTTCATATCAGGTGGCTGAAACTGCATGTATTTATGTTTGCATCTTCAATTACATTTCATTGATCTACAGGTCTGTTTTTGTGCCAGGACCATGCTGTTTTTATGAATATCGCCCTGCAATATAGTTTAAAATCTGGTATAATAATCCTACCAGCATTGCTCTTAATGCTCAGGGTTGCTGTGGCAATCCAGGGTCTTTTGTGCTTGCATGTGAATTTTAGGATTTTTTTTTCTAATTCTGTGAAGAATGTCATGGAGATTTTGATGGGCATTACACTGAATCTATAAATGGTTTTTGGTAGGATGGTCATTTTCACAATATTTATTCTTCCACTCCATGAGAATGGAATTCCTTCCATATTCTGGTGTCTTCCTCAAACTATTTTTTAAAGATTTAAACTTTTGGGGGCCTGGAGAGATGGCTCAGCGGTTAAGAACACTGAATTTTCTTGCAGAAGACCCAGGTTCAAATCCCAGCACCCACATGGCAGCTAACAACTATCTGTAACTCCAGTTCCAGGGGATCTGATAGCCTCTTCTGTCCTCTGTGGGCATTGATGACATGGGTGCACTTACCTACATGCAGGCATAACACTCATACACATAAAATGAAAATAATAAATAAAATATTTTTTAAAATGATTTAAACTTCATTGTAGAGATCTTTAATGTCTTTGGGCATATATATAATTTTGAATGGGAGGTTTTCCATGTGCTCTTTCTTCAATTGCTTATTATTGGTATATAGAAAGGTTACTGAGTTTTGTAGACTAATTTTATAACCTGCCACATTACTGAAAGTGTTAATCATTTCTAGGAGATTTCTGGTGGAATCTTTAGCATTTCTAATAAGATAAGATTTAGGAGCTTGTTCACTCTAACTCATGGGATCACTTTAGTTCTTGTTCAACTCAGGAAGAACATTGGACTTTGCCTGGATTCCCATTATGGGTGTTCTCATCTAAAACCTTTGCAGACACTAGCAGTGCATTCTTAGGTTCTTTCATGGCTCATTGTTTACTGAAATCATTTTCTTTCATTGGTTCATATTAAATAATATAAGACAAGCTTGGCTTTTATATATTTTGTACATATTTTTAAATTGTTAGAATAAGAAGATTCCTGTCACTGTCTCTTGGCTGGATGCAGCAATCGTGAACTAATTTTTTAACTCAGAAGACATTAAATTTTAGTGCTTTTTTGTTTTTAGTTTAGAGAAAAAATGTATTAAGCAAAGTAGATATGTGGCTGTTGAGGCTTTATATCTGTTACCCTGTATCTGTCTCTATGCCTCTCTCCTGGTCTCTCTTCCTCTGTCTTTGTCTTTTTCTCTTTTTCTGTCTCTGTCTCTTTTCACCTATATCTCTGTCTTTCCATCTTTCTGTCTGTCTTTCATCAATCTCAATCATTGTACATGGCATGCAGATAATTGGAAAGATTCTTTGCAATCTTAGGTCTCTTAATTAGGAAGATCATTACATGAATAAGACAATTTTTGTTCATTAATATCTTGGGGCTTTAAGTAAATTGTAATTTAAAATTTCTATCTTACTTTAAGCATAATTTAGGTATGTTTGACCCAAATAGATTAATGAATGCATAAGTATGATAGCATTTCAAAAATTCTCATAGTTTTCTACTCCTGGGAAATGTTAAATGATACAATATAGATTAATCTTTTATAAATTCTTAAAATAGGTGTTACATTAATGAGAAACTAATTTCTATTAACTTTTATAATAAATAAAAAATGCCCAGCTTATTAAATATTTATGTTATCATACTTGGCCTTTAATAAAGAGACTTACTCAGATTTTTAATTATCTCCTTTTATTTGAAGTTATTAAGCAGGATGAAAATAAATTAGTTCTCTTTGCCATTACAGCTTTAAGAAAACTAAAAAAGTATTGCATTTGCATTTCTTATTTTACTTTCTAGTTATGATAGACAAAAGTATTCTAATTGGGCCAGGAGTGGTGGAACACACCTTTTATCCCAAGACTTGGGAGGCAGAAACAGGAGTATTACTGTGGGATCTAGGTCATCCTGGTCTATGTAAAGTAATTCAGGCCATCTGGGGTTACAGAGTCCCTATATCAAAAATATAACAAACAAAACAAAACCAAAATAGAAATTCTACATGGAAATAATTTATTCATTGTTATATTTTTATTTCCTATTTTTATGGAATTTCATTTTACTAAAATCATCTCCTGTAGATTAGTCAGCTTAGGCATGTGAAAGGAAAGCACTAAGGTTCATGTTCCATTGATTGCTGAAGGAGAAATGCAATGGATATCAGGCTTATCTTCACAAGTGACATGGTACTAGAGGTACAGGGCCTCCAGGTTCTTAACAGCTGTCTTAGAATGCACTGAGGAATTTATCAAGTCCTTCCATATTCAATTCTGTAATGGGTTTTAGTTTAGTTTATTTATTTAAATTTCATTTACTCTTTGATAATTCCACACATGAAATATATACAATGTATTTTGCTTATATTTGCCCTGCATTCCATACTTCCAAATCCTCCTGTATCTTTTCTTCCACCCCCTAAGCTTTATATCATCTTATTTATTGTTTATAATCCACTGAGTCTTATTAGTGCTGCCCATATGCTCATGAGTGTAGGACCATCCACTGCAACATGGTCAACCTATCAAGAAAATAGACTCCGCTGCCAGCCCCCCCCCCCAGCAACAGTCATCAACTGCCAACAGATCCTCAGCCAAGGGCAGGGCCTTATGGACCCATCTCTCATTCATGGTGAAATGTTTACTGACTTGATATAATGCAGGTCTTAAGCAGACAACCACAGCTGCTGTCAGTTTGTGTGTATGACTCTGTCATGTCCAGAAGACACTATTGCAGCAGTTCTCCCTGTCCTCTCACACTTACAATCTTTCCACCCCCTCTTCAACAATGTTCTCTGAGTCTTAAGGGGAATATAGATGTCTCATTTATGACTGAGCACACCACAATAATTTGTTCTCTGTACATTCAGCATTTTTGCACAGTGTTAACTTCAGCCCACTAAAACGATGGAATTCTAGGTATCCCTTTCTTGAAAATCTAAAAGTCCATTGCCTTTGAAATTTTATCTCCAGGAATATATAGTTCACACAAGTTATAAATTAATATTAATCACTAAAGAATTATTTATGTATCTGTTCCATCTCTAGATATGATGTTCACTGAAGATAGTAACTATATATGATATATTTTTCTGAATGTCTTACAAATTTTCACCTATTTGCTATTAAACTACCTAAGCACTAACTTTCTTTTTTAATAACATTAATTACTTACTGAGTGGAACTGAATTGAATAAAGGAGTATTGGGTGCCATAATATGAATGGAATATATAGGTTGCCCATTTCCAGGACATCAACATCCTATTATTAGTGCTTAAAAGTTTTGTTATTTCTGAGGTAATACTGCTGTTTTCTATCACTTTTCTATCACCTTAAATAAATCTTTAAACATTGAGCTGAGAATTTGACAAGTTCCTGGGTCTTATAATAGATACATGTATTCTAAATGTTATCTGTTAATCAAAATGTCTTACTATTCTTTATTCACAGAACAATTGTGAGAATTATCCAGTTTTCTCATATCCATAGCACACTGGCGTTGAAGCATTTTTAGACATTCTGGTGTTTTCATTTACATTTCCTGGTATCTGGTGTTGAACATCTTTTCAGGGTCTCATTCATTTGTTGGCTAAACCTAGTTTATAAGTGGATTTTTTTCATTGTTCATTTTTGGTGTTGAGTTTTGAGAGTGCTTTGTGTAGTGTCAATGCTAATCCTTTTCTATACATGTATCTACTTTACATGTGCCTGGGCCTTTCTGTCATTGTCTTTACAGAGCCATACACTGAGCATAAATGGATTTTGTGGATTTTGGTGTTAGTTTGTCTGTTTTTTTTAAAGGTCATATTAATGGTACTAGATCTAAAATCTAGTTGCCTGATTCTCAATCCTGAAGATTTTTCAATGTCAGTTTGAAAATTTTATAGCTGTTTATTTTCCATTTTCCATTTAATCTGCAATTGGTTTCTTGTAAGTTATAACTTTAATCAAAATTTGATTCCTTCTCCCTCTTTCCTTTCCTCCCCCCTTTTTTCCCTATCTCTTTTTAGTTACTTTTCTGATGCTGTGATAAAACACTACAACCAAGGCAACTTATACAAGGAAGAATTTACTTAACTTACGTTTCCAGAGGGATTAGCAATTAGTGTCTGTTGTGGCAGAAGCCATAGTGGCAGAAGGTTACCAGAACAGAAAGAGAGAGCAGATCACTCATATCTTCAATCAGGCAGAAGAAGCAGAGTGTGACTGGAAATCTGGCAAGGCTTAAGAGCTTTCAAAGCTAAGCCCCTAGTGACTTCCTTCCTCCAACATGGCCATACCTGCTAAAGCCTCCCAAAACAGCACCATCAAGTAAGGACAAAATGTCCAAATACTTGGAACCTATGAGGGACATTTTCATTCAAACCACCACATTCCACTTCCTGGCCTCCATATGTTCATGACCATATAAATGCAAAATATATTTAGTCCACCTTCAAAAGTCCCAGTCTTTACCAGTCTCAGTACTATTAAAAAATCCAGAGTGCAAAGTCTCTTCTGAGACTCAAGGAAATCTCTTAACTATAAGCCCCTGTAAAATCAAAAGACAAATTACATACTCCAACATACAATGAAACCAAATACAATTTCCCATTCCAAAAGGGATGAATAGGGACATAGTGGGAAAACACCAGACCAAAAACAAGACTGAAATATTTGCAATGTGAATACCAAATCCAGTAGTTCCATATTCCATGACTGGGACTTTATTTCCAAAAGGTTTAGAGGACTCAGTCCCTCCAGCTTTTTTGCATGCAACATACCCTGCCTCCTCTCTCTCTTGGGCTGCTAATACTCCCTGTATGCAGCCTACCTTGACAAATGTCTCATAGCTTTAGCATCTCCAACATCTTTTTGGACTCTCCAGTCCCAATTGGGCTTCATCTTCACAGTTTCATGCAACAAACTTTCTAGACCTTATTTATGTGAGGATACCCCTGATGCATACTGCCTGGCCTTGGTTGTTCTAGGAAACCACTAAAACCAAGGGAGAAATGATGATCCCTTCACTTTTGTGTCTTTCACACCTATAAAGCCAGTACCACATGAACAATACTGACAAGTTTGGTTGACAGTTTAAGATGGACCCTGGCCTGTCTCATTTATATTATCAGCTTTTCTAGGCTGTGGTTTTCTAGGAGTAGAAAACCCCTCTTGCATTTTCCTTTCACAAGTTGGAGGTTTATCTTGGGTGTGATCTTGCCCAGAAAGTACTCTTTCCATTGTTTAAGTACAAATCTATAAGCCTCTCCTTATTTGCTCTAATCTCTTTATCAAAGAGAGCCTCTCCTTTCACACATGCCTGGCTCCAACATTAATCTTCCAGTGCTCTTCACAAGCTGTATATTTTGCATTTCTTTCTGCCCCACTTGCTCTTTGTCACTGTAGATGTGCATAATATTCACCATTATCAGCCATGCCACCATTTCTCTGCTAACCTGTCTTGAAATTTCCTCTGCCAAAAAAATTAGTCTATTACTTTCCATGTCACCCTAATGTCAGCTCTTGGGCTGTGGGCAAGGTAGACTCCTTGCCAAAACATTCCGGTTGCTGCTGAATTCCTTATTCCCCTCTGGAATTACACTGTTCTCAACACTGCTTTCTTCCAGGCTCCTAGTAGAATGGCCTGTTAAGCTTTGCTTACAGCATTCAACTGCTTTTCTAGTTCAGACTTCCAAAGTCTTCCACATTCCTCCCCAAACCCACACAATCAGGTTCTTCACAGCCAACGGTCAACTCTCTGGTACCAAATTCTGTATTAGTTATTTTTCTGTTACTCTGATAAAACATCATGACCAAGGGAACTTAAAAAAAGAAGAGTTTGAGAGTTTGGTTCCAGGGGTAAGAATCCATAATGGCAGCAAAAGTGGCTGGAGAAGAAAGCTAAGTGATTGCATCTCGAAACAGGCACAAGAATCATAAAACAACCAGAAATCTGGCGAGGCTTAAGAACTCTCAAAGCCTGTCCCCCAGTGATGTGCTTCCTCCAGCATGGCCACCTCTCCTAAAGTCTCCTTAAACAGCACCACCATCTGGGTACAAATGTCTGAATACGTGGAGCCTTTGGGGGACATTCTCATTCAAACCACCACATACTGCCTTTGAAAAAAAGCAAATCGAATCCCCAAAGGAATATACACACCCTCAAAAATGGTAAACTTTTTAAAATTTGACCATACAAAGGCTTTAATAGAACAATTAGAAACCTTATATATTGCTTGTGTAGCATATTTTAAACGACTTTGGATTCCTGGTAATATATACTAATAAAAATATATGCCTACTTTAGGACTAAGTAACACAACTCCTAGATAATTAATAGATAATTCCACCTGAATACTAGAATATAATTGGCATTTTTGTAATACTTAAAGCTGGAAACAAAGCAAATTTCCAGCAATATAAAATCGATACATTTATTATGATAGATTAATACACTGAAATAGTACATAGTCATAAAATTGATCAACTATTCCCATGCCATAGCATAATATTTTAAAAAGTCATACTGAAAAATTAAATATAAATAACTATATTTGATATTTTCACTTCAAAATAATGAAATGTTAGTTGGTGATAGTATCAATTAGAATTGTTATCACTATACAAGTTCCGTGGACTGGATTGTGTTCCCTTGAATTCATATATTGATACCTAACCTCCATTGCAATGGTATTTGAAGATGCCATCTGGGAGGTTCAGATGTGACTTTTATTATATGAAGGGATAGTAGAGATTCCCCCACCCTCCATGTGTGTATGTGTCTCAAATATGAAGACAATGACAAGAAAGCAGTTGTATGTAAGTCAGGACTAGTGCCCTTACCACAATATGGCCATTATGTCTCTTGATCTTGTGTTTCAAGTCTCTACATGTCTAATAAAATTTTTTTGTTTAAAGTACCTAGTTGGGCATGGAGAGAAGGCTCAGCAGTTGAGCACTGGCTGCTCTTGCAGAGGACCGGTGTTTGATTCCCAGCACCCATATGGCAGATAACAACTCCCCATAACTCCAGTTCCAGGGGAATCAGACTCCCTATTTTGTTCTCTGCAGGCATTGCACAACACAGGTACACTTACATACATGGAGACAATATACTCATATACACACAAATAAAAATAATCAGCAAAATATTAAAAAACAAATTACTTAGTCCATTAAATTCTGTTATGGGAGTCCAAGACAAAACCATGTATGCATTCTATTGTGGAAAGTAAGTAGTGTTACCTTCGTTTAAATTCTAACATATATAGGATTGGTGAATTTCATATACCACTTTGCCTTATGTGTAACATGTTAAAAAGATACATATATTTATATATAAATTGGAAAATTTCTTATGACAATTCTGTTTCAAACATTTTGTAGTTACTTAGAGAAAATTACATTTAAAGTTTAAATTAGGTTGTTCACATAATATACTATGCTTACTGAAGTACATTGCTTTTAATTTCCCCAAGGGAAATATTACATAATCTCATACACATAATTCTTCATTTGCATAGAGTGCAGCTAAATATTTTTAAGGAGCGAAACATTTTAAGTCAATCAAATTTAGCACATAGAGGTTTTCTTTCATAGGCATAAGGCATAATTTCAAAGTCAAGTCATGGCAAGCTTAATAGCTATTTTTTACTTTGTTCCTAGTCATTTTCAACCTTATTTACAGATCTAAATATTTAGTACCAAGATTCTTTTTAAAGAGATTATTAAACATTATTTCAAAATGTTTATAGGGTACTTCCTGTGTTTTCATCTACCAGTTTCACTATTTCAAGGTTTTCATTGAGGTCTTTGATACATTGGGACTGACTTTTGTTCATTTTAATATATATGAATGTAATTTCATTCTTCTACATGTAGAGATACATTTTTGCAAACACCATTTGTTGAAGATACTGCCTTTCCTCCAATGTATGTTCTTGACACCCTTGTCAAATATCAGGTGGATGAAACTGCATGCACGTATGTTTAGGTCTTCTATTTTGATCCATTGATCTACATGTCTGCTTTTATCCCAAATACCATGCATTTTTATGACTATATTTCTATAAAATAGTTTGAGATTTGGTCTGGTAATCCTACCAGCATTGTTAATTTTGCTTAATATTGTTTTGTATCTCTGGGGTCTACTATGATTTTATATAAATTTTAGTTCTGGGAAAAATGTCAATAGGAGTTTTGATTGTTGTTGCATTGAACTTATAAATTGTAGAAGGATGGTTATTTTCACAATATTGATTCTATCAATTCATGAGCAGGGGAAGTCTTTCCATCTCCTTTTGTCTTTCTCACTCTCTTTCTTAAAAGATTTAAAGTTTTCACTTTAAATTAGAGATTGTTAATGTCTTTGGTTGAATTTATTCCAGGACATATTTGAGGCTATTCAAAGTGGGAGGGTTTCCATGATCTCTTTCTATGATTGCTTGTTATTGGTATGCAGAAAGGCTAGAGACTGTAATAAATTGACTTTCTATCCTGCCACTTTGCTGAAAGTGTTGATCATTTATAGAAGTTTTCTGGTGGAATTTTTGGGAACTCTTATGTTTAGTATCATATCATCTGTAAATACAGATAATTTGACCTCTTCTTTACTAATTAGCATCCCTTTAATTTTCGTTTTCTTTTTTTTCTTTTTTTTGCCTCATTGCTCTAGCTAGTTTCAATCACTATATTGAAAAGGAATGGAGATAGTGGACTACCATGTCTATTTCCTGATTTTAATGGGAATTCTTCAAATATTTTTTCATTTAAAATGGTATTGGCTGTAGGTTTGCTGTATATTGCTTAATTATATTGAGGCATGCTCCCTCTAGTGCAATTCCCTCCATGACTTTTATCATGAATGCATGTTTGATTTTATGAAAGGACTCCTGCATCTACTGATACTATAATGTGATTTTTGTCTTTAATATATTAGTATGATTTATTGTTTTTTGATTTATGTATATTTAACCATACTTGTATCTCTTGAATAAAGTCAGCTTGATCATGTTGGGTGATTTTTTTGGTGTGTTTGTGTGTGATTTACAAGAATTTTGTTGTGGAGTTTTGCATCTGTGTTCATAGGGGTATATTGCTCTATTTTCCTTTGTGTTTACCTATTTTTGGTATTAGAGTAACTACTGGTTTCATACAAGGAGCTTGGGAGTTCTCCCTCTGTTTTTGTGTTTTAAATAATTTCAGTAGTACTTGCTGTAGATCTTTAAATGTCTTGTAAAATTCTGCTGTGAATCTAATCTGGGCCTGGGCTTTTTTTTCAGTTGGAAGGCTTTGTATTACTGTTTGGATTTCTTCATTTGTTTTGGGTCTGTTTAAGTTGTTGATCTTTTCTTGGTTTAACTGTGGTGGTTCCATTTAATTAAAAAATATTCTCAATTTCTTTTACCTTTTCAAATTCAATTCAAATCATAGGTTTTCATAGTATTCCTTAATATTGTTATGGACCATTTTTATGTCTGTTGTATGCTTCTCCTTTTATTTATGATCCTCTTTATTTGGATTTGCTCTTTCTTTTGGTTTGCTGGGTAAAGGGTCTATCATGTTTATCTTTTCAAAGATCCAGCTCTTAGATTCATTGGTTCTTTTTATTGCTTTCTTCTCTGATTTTTGATATTTCTGTTCATCTGCTTGGTTTGGGTTTGGTTTGTTCTTGCCTTTCCAAATTCTTATGTTGTACCATTAAATCATTTAATTGTGCTCTTTCTAATTTTTTTAATGTAGGCACTTACAACTATAAACTTCCCTTTTAGGACTGATTTTAATGTTTCCCAGAGGTTTTGTGGTGTTTTATTATCATTGTAATTTACTTTCATGAAAACATTTTTTTCTTCTTTGACCCATTTATTATTCAGGAGTGTGTTGTTTAATTTCCATGAGTTCCTGTAGTTACTAAAGCTTCTTTTGTTCTTGATTATAAGCTTTATGCCTATGATATGTAGATTTGGTCTTCTCATTGTGTATATTTCCTGCATACCCTATTCCTACGTTTTCAAAATTCTTTTATATTCTTTGCTTGAGTGTTCAAACTTTTCTACTTTATCACTGAGTCTTTATATTCTGCTTTTTGTTTCATTTGATCTGTTGGTGAGAATTTTTCCTGTTGTTTCCAGTTAGTTATTAATTTTTGTAATTCAATATCCATTTGTTTTAGTTTTCTTCAATATTTCAATGTCTTTCATTAATTCACTTTTGAAATCCTGAAACATCTTTTTCATTCTGTTCAACTGTATGCCTGTATTTTCTTCAGCTTCAGTGGGAAGTTTCATCCTGTTCTCTTTGAGTGCTTTGAGTTGTTTGTCCATGTGTTCCTTAAAGTCAGTGAATTCTTTGATTATGTTAATGATTATTCTTTAAACTCTGTATCCTGGAAGCCTCTTGATAATTCTCATTCTAGAATATTTCTGTAGGACTGGTGGGATTTTGTTGGAATGTATTATCATGGTTTTTTATATTATTTGTGTTTTCGCATTGTGATCTGGGCATATAAATTTCATTTGTTGATTGTATGTCTGATATGAAATTCTACCCTACCTTTGTTGAGGTGGTTTGTTTCTTGTTTATTATTGTAGCTTGGTTTAGTTCTGATCCGTATGAATAGTTGGTCCATGCTTCAGGTTCCATTCTTGATATATATGTATTTTTTTATTTGAAGGGTCAGATGGTTCCACACTAGTGAATTGGGAGTTGTCTGGCAAGAAGAAGGAGATTAGACCCCAGCCAGGCAATGGGAATTAAGTATGTAGGGTCTGAATAGCTAAGCAGAGATGTGAGCCCTGGAGCAAAGTGAATGGGGCTGGTCCCAAAGCAGGGGATGGTGACTAGGTCATCTGGATCTGGGTAACTCACTCAACCTGCTAATCTGTTGCTCTTGGCCAGCAGCAGAAGGAAGGCTCAAACAAAATTTTAATATGTGATTTAAATTCTGCATAGTTAGCAGTAGCACATCAGACATTCTTGCTCTTATCTAACTGTAAATAAAATCCACTGAAGAACCACTAACATAGAGTCAATATATCAACAGAGAAAAATATACTGTACCGCATAAGTCAGTTTTGAATACATCAGAGAATTCTGTACCATAGTTTCGATTGGAGCATAGAGGCTGTGCAACCCATCTGAAATCAGAGGAGAGGTGCTGAGTTTTATGGGGCTTGCTGACTAGCAGTCCTATTAGTTCTTCCTCTACCTCCACTCATATGCTCATGCCGTGACACCATATTGGAGCTCTTAGAATTGCCGATTTGGGTTTAAGAATATCAAGTAGATGAGCAGGCCTTCCATTCAGGTAGCAGTTGTACATCCTTGGCTCATAAGAGTGGATCCTCCTCCTAGTTAATGGCATTGCAGATAGCCCTGGAAAATTGTCTTCAGATCATTCTCAGGTCATGGATTTAAGTCTCCCTGATCAGGAGAATTGCAGAGAATCTTTTGAGAATAATGGGAACAGGAAAAACTGGGATCTGTTTCAATTCAGCAGAGGTGGCATGAAATTTATTCTAAGATTACTCAGCCCTTGTCACTCAATAGGTCACATGAAAGGTAGAATTTAAAGACATATTGTTCACATGCTGTTCTAGCTTGCCTTCAATTGTTCTGACAAAACATTCTGACCAATATCAACTAGGGGAGGAAAGGGTTTATTTGACTTAATCTACTCAGTCATATTTCAACAGTGAGTCCAAGGTAGAAACTCAGGGCAGGAACCTGGAAGCAGGAGCTGAAGCACAGGCCACAGACGAACAGTGTTTATTGGCTTTCTCCCCTGGCCCATGCTCAGCCTACTTTCTTATATAATACAAAACAACCTGCGCAAGGGTGGCACCACCCATAGTGGGCTGGGCCCACCCACATCACTCAAAACTCAAGAAAATACCTCATATACATGTCCACAAGGTGGTCCAGTGGAAAGAATTCCCCAAGTGAAGCTACCTTTATCCAGGTATGTCAAGTTGACATTGACAATGAAAGCTATCCAGCACAACTGACCACTTGTCACTTGTCAACTTAACATGCCATCGGATAGGCATATACTCGAATGACCAGTAACAGATAGATATCTTCTTCTCCAGCTCCCCCAACTCCCCCGCTTACTGAAAACTGGTTGAACCCTAAGACTCTCCATAAGAAGGGGGGAGAGGGAGACTGTCCCTCCCCACCCAATCAATAACTGCATGGAGGGGAGAAAGGGGAGACACCTGGGAAGCAAGGGAGGAGGAAGGTGCTTCACCATCTTGAGCTGGCAGCCACAGGTTGAGGAAAGCACAACCGAGATGTAGGAAAAAAGCCCATGGGTGTCTATACCTTTGTAAGTAGTCCTCACTGACATCATATGCTCTGTTAGTAAGCCCAATAAATACTATTATTCCCTAAACTATAGTTTGGAAGAATAATTTCTCAGTTGGTCATAAGGGCAGTGGAAGGAGGGAGGGTCACAGTGTGTCTGGTGGCCGAGAGCATGCCTGCCTCCTAATAGTGATTTTCCACACACACACAAACACACACACACACACACACACCACTATTAAACCCAAACATTCCTATTCTTATCCCCAAGATATGATGTTGACAGTATCACAACATAAGACAGTACAACCTTAAAATTCCCATAGTCCTTTAAAAAATCCAAACACTTAAAAGTCCACAACCACTTTTGAAAGTTTCTTAACTGTGGACTCCAAAAGAAGTACTGTCTTATTTCAAAAGGGAAGAACTGGACACACCTAAACAAAACCTAAGTCCAGCAAAGTAATTCAAGGCTGGGCATCTGTGATTCACTCACAATCTCTTGGGACCCAAAGGGTTTTGGGAGCTGTACTTCTTTGACTCTGCTGTCCACAGCACATGCAGCTTAAGTTGTAGACCCAGGTCAGCTCCATTCTACACCTGCTGCTGCCCTTGGTGGACATCTCATAATCCTGGCATCTCCGAAACCTGGAGTCTACACTGAAACTGAGGCTGCACCTTCATCAGTGGACTTTTATGACCTCTCAGGGTGCAAAGCCTCAGATTCTCTCTATGACCCCTTCAATCCTGGGGTCTTCATTGCAACAGTGGCTGCGCTTTCACCAGTGGCTTTTCCTGGCCTTTCAGGTTGCCAAGCCTCAGCTGCTCTCTATGATCCCTTCATGCTTTCAACACCAGAACCATTAAAGACACTCTTACACATTACCAAGTCCTGATTACAGCAAGAGATGGAGGCTTGGGACCCCTCTGGACTATAGCTTCTGTGTGTTGACCTAGGGAATACTTCCCAGAAGATTTTTCCCACAGTGGTGTGATGCTGGTGTCTTGTTACTTACAGCTGATTTTTCCACCACAGCTAACCAACATCAATTTTACTAGTAAAACAAAGGTTTCACTTCAGTGGTCTGGTGTCTTGTTACTTACAGCTGATTTTTCAGCCCCAGCTGGCCAGAAGCCACTGATTCTCAATTTGAGATATCACACAAACAGCCCTGATGGTCTCTGCTTCCCTTTGAAGCTTCATAAGTCATGCATCCATTCTCCACAACTCTTTCAGCATAACTGTTCCAAGCTCCACAGCAATAAACTCTAAGCACTTAATGGCTTTTCTAGTCATCTCCAAATGCTTACACAATCCTTCCCAAAACACAAAGGTCAGGTCTGTCACAGCAATATCCCAAGATACTGGTACCAATTTCTGTTCTAGTTTGCCTCCAATTGCTATGACAAAACACTCTGACCAATACAAACTAGGGAGGAAAGGTTTTATTTGGCTTACATCTCCCAGGTCACGTTTCATCAGGGAGCCCAAGGTAGGAACTCAGGGCAGGACCCTGGAGGCAGGAACTAAAGCACAGACCAGGGGAATCCTGCTTACTGGCTTGCTCCCCTGGCCCATGCTCAGCCTGCTTTCTTATACAGTACAGAACAACTTACCCACAATGGGCTGGGCCCTCCCAAATCACTCAAAAATCAAGAAAATACCCTACAGACGTGGCCACAGGTCAGTCCAATGGAGGAAATTCCCCAGTTGAGGCTCCCTCTACCCAGGTGTGTCAAGTTGACAGCTAAAGCTATCCAGCACACATGCCTAATATGAATAAAAACAGTTAATGTATGAAGATTCATTATTTGCAAAATTTGGAAAAATGATGTTAAAGTTGGGGAAGCATGACTGCAAAAGTAATTTAAATTAGCATCTTATCTCTAAACTCTTGAGGGTTTTTTTTTTTTTTTCTGTTATCTGGGTTTTCCTCAAATAACTTGTTTCTTGTGTTTGAAGGCACATTCTTCCTTATCATACCGGAACCAGTACACATTTTAAGCAGACTTTTACCTAAGAAAGAGGATTTTTCCTTCTAAATATCTCCATACAGTGAGTGTAGAATTGTGATTAGATCTCCGAGGGGATCTGTATTCAGAGGAAAACTACACTTTGTGTTGTCAGGAGGAGAGGAGTTGCTACCATGGCAGGGAATAAGCCATGATACACAGGAGAAGTAGGAAGACACGTGGTGTGCATTTTAGTTTCTCCCAACCAATTCACAACATGTTAATACACAGCTATGCAGCAGTGTTTGGAATCTTTTTCATTCTCAAGAATGAAGAATGGAGTGCCGGAGGTGTGGCTCAGTGTTAGAGAACTTATCTGGCCTGTAGAAGTCCAGAGTTTGAATCTGAGCAACACACACACACACAAACACACACACACACACACACACACACACACACACACACACACAAACACGATGGAGAGTTAAAGGAAGAGTGATGTATTATATACACTTTACAATGATTCCCTTCTCAGTGAGAATGTAATCTAAACCGCAACTGAATAAAAGTTACAAATCTCAAATTCTAACTACTGAAAAATACACATTGTTGGTAGGGCTGAGAGGAGTCATTTGGTTTAATGAAGCATAGTGATAGTAATTAATGAGTGTAATCAATTATGAACCTGTTGCTAAGGAACGATAAAATTGAAGTTCAACATTGAAAACTAATTTATCTTGAAAGGGCATTAAAATAATTTATTACCCCAATGGAAACAAATATTTAAATGCTATATGATTTAAATGACATCAAATTTAAGAGTAAAGGGAATTTAGGAGCCTATACCCTAATATCATTATGTGTTGCTAATACTGAAGGGAGAAAGGGAGAAGGTCCATGGAGTCTAAGTGTTAAATTTCGCATTGTGTTACTACGATATGTTAAAATCAGTTTAATTAACAAAACCAGAGGGTTTTTTTTTTTTGGAATATCATGAAAACATTGATACAAAAGTAAGTTGAAAGACAAAATAAATAATCACTTTAAGACAGAAATTTGATAACAGATTACATTTATGATAACATTTTAGAATGTGGTATATATATGCAAGTGGATATTACTCAGCTATTATAAATGAAATCCTTGGTCCAGCAGGAAGACTTATCCAGTTAAAGGCACTTGCTCTGTACGCATGATGATCTAAAAATTGACTCCCAAATGTCTTCTGAAAGCCATACACCTGCTGTAGCATGTGGGTGCCTTTCTCCCTCTCTCTCTCTCTCTCTCTCTGTCTCATGCACTCTCACAGTAGTAATAATCAATAATAATAAAGTATACAAAAAGAATGAAATCTGTAGCATAATGAATGGAAATTGATGATAATATGTTAAGTGAAGTGAATCAAGAACTAAAAGATCAATGTGTGCTCTTCCTCATATGAAGAGGCTGAAGGAAGCGTGGACCTCAAGGCAGGCCTACTACTGAGGCTGCAAGTTTAGAGGAAAGGAGAAAATGAGACATTGGATAATGGGTACCAGTACACAGATAAAAAGAGAAAGTTCTGGTGCTCTGTGGACAGGGGAATGATTGCTGTTTATAATAACGTGGTGTGTACTTTATGAAGACCTAAAGGAGATGAATTCAAAGGAAGAACTCAAACACTTAACAACAAGGATATTGAAAGCCTGATTACACTGACTTGATCCCTTTCTATGTAGGCATGTGCTAAAATGTCACACTGAATTTCCTTAACATGTACTTTTATTACATATGAATGAATGTTTCAAAATCATCAACAACTATATACTGAAGTGAGATTAATAAATCATTGCAGAAAGTGGGATGCTTGGTCATAAAGCTTACCAATTTATTTTATTTTGTTTTATTATTTTATTTTATTTTTATGTGTATTAATGTTTTGCCTGCATGCATGTATGTGTACCCATGCATATAATACCCAGATAGATGTCCATACAAGGTGTCTAATCACCTGGAATGGCAGTTATGGATAGCTGCTAGCCATAATGTGGGTCTTGGGACCCAAACCTAAGTCCTCTGCAAGAAGAGGCAGTGCTCTTAACCACTGTGCTATCTCTCCAGTCTCCACTTCAGTTTTTTTAATTATTTATTTAATAACCATATAATTAGAAGAAGCATTTCATTACAACAGCATTGACATATTCAATAACAATTTCCAGAGCTAAGATGAATCTCTCTCAAAATCAGTTGTAAATTTTTAGGATTACAGTTGAATTAATACAGTCATACAATACTGTACTCCGTATAAACCACACAAGACATAAAATTAAATGAGGTTTTAAGCTTTAAAAGAGATCTACATTTCATTATTAAAATACAGTTTCACACAGAAAAATTGACACTAAGATGCACATGCGTTTCTAATGTCTAAATATCTGATTATTACTAGTCACAGTTGGTTACTTTCT